>NW_017726269.1:0-39463 GCF_001865875.1 Lupinus angustifolius | reverse complement strand
TTTGCTTCATTATGTTTATGTCAAGCCTGCTTGATCTTAAATATATTTATTTGTGTTCAAAAACTTCATTTTTGGGTTAAAAATCATTTTCAGTGCATCAGTATGCTTAAAATAAATTCTTTCTGGGTCAGTAACCGATTACTCTGGAGAGTAACCGATTACAAGTGAACAAAGATTTTTAGTAACCAATTACCCAAAGTGTGTAATCGATTACTCAAACTCTTTGTCTGATTTTTTTTTAAATTTCAATTTGAGTAACCGATTACTCAAAGTAGTGTAATCGATTACTCTGTGCGTATAAATAGGATTTTTTGCACTTTTTCAGACTTCATCTTCTTCCTCCTACTCTCTCACTCGTGCATACCCCTTTCTCACTCTAAAATCTTCATTTCTAAACCGTTTTGGGTGATTTTTGTGTCCATTCCTATCATATTTTCGATTCTAAACACTTCTAACCATTCATTTTCGTGATTAGTGGCTTGAATCAAAAACCCCTAAATCTCCAAAACTCAAAAACCTAAAATTTCAAAATCCCAAATTCATGGCTTCTTCTTCTAGATCAAAGAAACAACGTACCAATACATCTCAAAGGAGTCAAGGACACAACATCTTTGGAGTCTAACCCTTTGGATTTGACAAGGCTTCTTGCTAATGATGAGCAACACGAGATATTCGAGGAGCACTTCCATGGTCGCACCATTTTATGTTTGTATCGATGCATTATTTCGAACCTCTGTTTTTATGTCTACACGTTAACTCTTGATTTTGCAGAAAAAATGGCCATAATTTTTAAGTCAACTAATTCACCCACTCTTAATTACAACATTATTCTTACAATAATTTTTATTTCTTTTTGTTTTGTTTTCAATCATAAATTTATTATTTTATTATAAATAAAAAGATAAATAAAGTCTTATAATATATTTTTTTTCCTTTTGCTTACTCCAATAAAACAAGCAAACCTAACTAAAACAAAATGCCAGCAACATTGTTAATCACTCCTTAACCAAATTGTGCACTAACTAAGCTAGATTTATATTATTTAATGAATTTATTGATTTTAGTGGGGGAAAAGTTGGGAAAAGTGAAATTTGGGGTATATTTCTGCTAACAACTAAACTGGCAACACGTACATATAAAACCTACATTTCCAGTGCTTTCTGTTCCACCCATAAATTTATGTAAACTTTTATTCTTTTCCTTTGTCTTGTGTTTGTTGCGCGGGCATTTGCATCCCACTAGTGATAATTTTTGTAGTTTTATTATCTCTAACTATCATGCACGGTCGTTCAACTAAGAATCCTCTTCAGCAGGGAAGTGTGATAAAAAACAAAGAAAAAACAAAATTCAGTAACACTTTTATTAATTTATTTAAACCGATATCATTTTTATTCTTAAAACTAAAAGCGAAAACAATACTTTCATATTAGATACGATTCTGACTCTCGTGGTCCTAGTCGAATGAAGTAACTAAAAGAAATCATCAGCTTGCTGCACTTGAAAATAATTTTTATCTAATTTAAATGTTAAGTTTATTGAATTTGGAACTCAGAATAAGCTTATTAAAATGAGTCTGCTTTAATTTCTGAAACTAAGTTATAGGAGCAACAATTGGTTGAACAAATGAATTCCTTTTACCTGTGTTAGATATATAACAATAACAAAGTGGCTAGGTATAATGAGTAAAGATTTTCAACACCACTATTTCTTTATCTTTCTATACTAACGGAATAAAATTATGTTAATTAATAACGATTGTTGTTTTTGATAGATGATAAAAAAATTATTATCATAATTTTAGTAATTGTCATGATTTTATTGGCTTTGTATAGAAAGATAGAGAAATAATGGTATAAAAGATATACCCTCCCTTGTAATGACATTTGCTTATATGTTGTTCAGGCATAAATTCTAAGAAATTAATTGCTCTTTTGTATGATGGGACACCTTAACTCTAAGAAATAAAAGATAGCACCTTTGTAGCATGCAGATAAAAAAGAAATAGGGGCACCTCACTTTTTTTTTTAAGTCAAAAAATTTGCAATGATAAAGCGAGAGAAAATTGTGCAAGCAAAATATATAGGTCAGCAAGAATAAAAAAAATTACTGGAAACAAAAGAACATTAAGAAATAGGTTGATGGTATTAGATTTAGGATTGGGCAATGCTTAGTTTGATCTTCTTTAAGAGATTAAGCCAATAACATAAGTCCAACTATGAGTATAAACAACATTCTAATGTAGATAGATTTATTAATCAACTATAATGATTATTTCCCAAGAGTTTTTGGGGCGCTTGAGGTATGATATTATTTTAGAAATTTAGGAGAATCTCTTATCTAACTCTTAGATGGAGATGAGTATGGTCTTCAAGGTTTAAGTGAAGAATATTTAAGTGAATTTGATACCATTGGTTTACGAATTTATTCATTTACTCTATTCTAAATAATGTGGGACTTTATCTTTTTCAGCAATATGTTGTTTAACTTAGTCAATTTTAAATAATAGACCTCTTTATTTCCATGCAGATGAAATACATCCGAAATAATGATGATATTATATACATGGGTCAAATCAAATTTTTGATATTGATGTGTAAAACTATAGGTGGGTGGTACAATTTAAAACTAATATATATATTAATCAAAGAGGCTACGGAATCAACTTAGAATCTTCACTCCACATGCATCTAATCTTTGATTAGTTATGTAACAATTCTTGACAACAGGACAACTTGATATTGAAACCATGAAGAAAGCTGACTCTTTCAGAGTTCCAGATAAGATAAATCAGTGTTGTTGATCCCTTCACTTTTCTTTTTCCACCCTTTTCTGTGCAGAAAAAAAGTTTGTTCGTTTTGTGAAATGACCCGACCTAATCAATTAAGTTACCTTTTGTTTTTTGTTTTTCCATTATATATAATGGAAAATGTTTTCTAATTTATATAAAACACCAATTATGTTTCTTTCCATTTTCTGAAATCATGTATATAAATAACCAAAAAAATACACGTATATAAAGAAGTTCAAAATATAAATGAGATAGAGGGTAACGTATACAATATTCAAATTTGATGCTCAAAAACATTAATATTGCATGCATGATTGAAATCTAGGTGGGAAATCATTTAGTTAATTAATTAAGATTAATGTAATAAAAGTTTGGTATAATAAATTTGGCAACTTAGTTGAATCAAATTTACAACTTATTCCTTTAAAAAATATTGCAACTTATACATTTAATTTTTATTTGGAACTTATAATTATACCTTTCAAAATATTACAACTTATATTTGAATCAAATATTATTAGTTAATTAAGATTAGTGTAATAAGAGTTTGGAATACTAGAATTGGCAACTTAATTGAATCAAATTTGCAATTTATAGCTTTAAAAAATATTGCAAGTTAATCAAATATTATAACTTAATATATAGAATTAATATGACATGAGCTAAGGGAATATATTTGTAGAAGATAAAATATAATAAAAAAGGCATCCCTTTTATAAAGATTTCCAAAGACAGCAGAAGGACATCCCTTTTATAAAGAAAGAAAAGATAGCAATAAAATAGAATCTATTCTACAGAATAATTTGTCACATTATACTACATGCTTCAACTTACTATCATTTTCCATCCATGTCTTCCACTCAAAGGAATATGAAAAATATATAAAAAATATGTAAAAAACATAATTTAATTTATGATAAAAAATATAAAAGAACACAATTGAATAATTGGTAAAGATGAGATGGTGTCGATCCACATTAGCATGCAGGTCTTGAAATCAAATCAATATTCCCACACCCACAAACAAAGAAAAACAATTTGAAAATCAATAGATCATGATCTCCATTTTGGGTAGGTTATTTTTCTTTGTTCTATATACAGAAACAATATATCAGGGGAAGAAGAGCTATCATATCTACAGCTGAACATGCTTACTATTTTATGTACCTTAGCCTATTATATGTCTCATAACCAAGAAGATTCATGAAGTACTATTGATAGACAGTTTATGTCCCACACCAATCAAAGTGTTATTTTATATTACTTTTTACTTTTAAAAAATTTCTTTTATTCATATGACAATATGTCATTAGTCTGTAACATAACATGAGACATCAATTGGGACAGATAATACATGTCCTTCCTTAAGTATTTTCTGACTTTGGTTTAGGGACACTCTTGGTATTCAAAAAAAATACAAGTCTAAGAGGTTGGCTATGAAACCCTAAGAGACCATAGTGAAAAAGGACAACAGATCCTATATATAGATTATAGAGACAAGATCTTGAAAACTATCATGTGCATTTCAGATCCAATGATGAGGAAACAGTCAACAAAAGAAGCATAGGATACTGAAACTGAAACAACCATTATAGCTATCCAGAACTGAAAAAATGTAAAACTAGATCTCAAAAGCAAAATGATGGCTACCTTTTTACGTACTTCTGTTGAAAACAAGAGGCATGTACAGTCAAAATCTTATCATTATAACACTGATCCACGATCAGAGGATACAACAAATGAATAAATTTGAAGATATATAATATATAGCTTAAAACTGGAAAATAAAATGAAAACTATGATAACTCACCTGAGGAATATATATTAAGATAGAAGAACCTAATTTGTCTTTAGATAGATGGAAGGGCAGAAACTATAATTGAGGGGAATGAAGCCTGGTCCGAGAAGACACTAATTCATAAGAGAAATACTAACTTATCATACATGATACATCATATTTATATATGATAAGTTCTAAAGATAGTGTTATCTCCTTGGACCAGGCGGCATTCCCCACAAAAGATGAAAGCTTCCCTCTTTTTTGGTAAAAGCTAGCCAAGTTATCTCAAATCTGATTGATCACACCATGAGATTATGTTAAACAGTATAAGGTGGTTTTTGGTTGTGTTCATTCAACCATTCTTATCTCGAAGAAGATGATATCTTTATCTCATTTGAAGGAAATGAGATTGGGGTTTGCGGTATCTGAAGGAAATGTCATGATGAAGATAATCATTTGATTTTAATGGAAAGTAAAAGCAAGGAAGAGAGAGGATAGCAAAGAGATTCTTACGCGATTTTCGAATAATAAAAAGTTATCGCTATTAATTGTTTAGAGTAATACTAGTTGATTGTAAAAAAAAATACAAACATTATTAGATGATTATCATTGTTTCATGGAGTTGGTGGTAAGCAAAAATTTATTAATAAATTGAGATTAAAAAAGTACCACAATTACAAAATAATGAAAATATAGTGTTGTGAAACCCGAGCCGGACGTCAAACCGGCAGATGTCCCGTATTAGGTTTAACCGGTTTAAATGGTTAAACCGTCCGGTCTGACCGGGTGATTTCGTACATAATTAATAATTTTTATTTATAAATATATAAATGTAAAACTTTATATAATTAATAATTATATATAATTATATGAAATAATACCTCTTTATCTTTTTTTGGACCGTAGTAAAACAAAATATTAGAACATTGTCCCATTTTTTTTTATTTTTAAGTGAGCCGTCCGGTTTACTTCCCGGGTTAATCCGGTTTAACCGGGTTTAACATGGTCGGACCGGATTTTTTCCGGTTCAAAGCGGTCCAACTCTCATTCGGTTAAGACGGCAATCCTTTAAAAAATATTGCAACTTATACATTTAATTTTTATTTGGAACTTATAATTATACCTTTCAAAATATTACAACTTATATTTGAATCAAATATTATTAGTTAATTAAGATTAGTGTAATAAGAGTTTGGAATACTAGAATTGGCAACTTAATTGAATCAAATTTGCAATTTATAGCTTTAAAAAATATTGCAAGTTAATCAAATATTATAACTTAATATATAGAATTAATATGACATGAGCTAAGGGAATATATTTGTAGAAGATAAAATATAATAAAAAAGGCATCCCTTTTATAAAGATTTCCAAAGACAGCAGAAGGACATCCCTTTTATAAAGAAAGAAAAGATAGCAATAAAATAGAATCTATTCTACAGAATAATTTGTCACATTATACTACATGCTTCAACTTACTATCATTTTCCATCCATGTCTTCCACTCAAAGGAATATGAAAAATATATAAAAAATATGTAAAAAACATAATTTAATTTATGATAAAAAATATAAAAGAACACAATTGAATAATTGGTAAAGATGAGATGGTGTCGATCCACATTAGCATGCAGGTCTTGAAATCAAATCAATATTCCCACACCCACAAACAAAGAAAAACAATTTGAAAATCAATAGATCATGATCTCCATTTTGGGTAGGTTATTTTTCTTTGTTCTATATACAGAAACAATATATCAGGGGAAGAAGAGCTATCATATCTACAGCTGAACATGCTTACTATTTTATGTACCTTAGCCTATTATATGTCTCATAACCAAGAAGATTCATGAAGTACTATTGATAGACAGTTTATGTCCCACACCAATCAAAGTGTTATTTTATATTACTTTTTACTTTTAAAAAATTTCTTTTATTCATATGACAATATGTCATTAGTCTGTAACATAACATGAGACATCAATTGGGACAGATAATACATGTCCTTCCTTAAGTATTTTCTGACTTTGGTTTAGGGACACTCTTGGTATTCAAAAAAAATACAAGTCTAAGAGGTTGGCTATGAAACCCTAAGAGACCATAGTGAAAAAGGACAACAGATCCTATATATAGATTATAGAGACAAGATCTTGAAAACTATCATGTGCATTTCAGATCCAATGATGAGGAAACAGTCAACAAAAGAAGCATAGGATACTGAAACTGAAACAACCATTATAGCTATCCAGAACTGAAAAAATGTAAAACTAGATCTCAAAAGCAAAATGATGGCTACCTTTTTACGTACTTCTGTTGAAAACAAGAGGCATGTACAGTCAAAATCTTATCATTATAACACTGATCCACGATCAGAGGATACAACAAATGAATAAATTTGAAGATATATAATATATAGCTTAAAACTGGAAAATAAAATGAAAACTATGATAACTCACCTGAGGAATATATATTAAGATAGAAGAACCTAATTTGTCTTTAGATAGATGGAAGGGCAGAAACTATAATTGAGGGGAATGAAGCCTGGTCCGAGAAGACACTAATTCATAAGAGAAATACTAACTTATCATACATGATACATCATATTTATATATGATAAGTTCTAAAGATAGTGTTATCTCCTTGGACCAGGCGGCATTCCCCACAAAAGATGAAAGCTTCCCTCTTTTTTGGTAAAAGCTAGCCAAGTTATCTCAAATCTGATTGATCACACCATGAGATTATGTTAAACAGTATAAGGTGGTTTTTGGTTGTGTTCATTCAACCATTCTTATCTCGAAGAAGATGATATCTTTATCTCATTTGAAGGAAATGAGATTGGGGTTTGCGGTATCTGAAGGAAATGTCATGATGAAGATAATCATTTGATTTTAATGGAAAGTAAAAGCAAGGAAGAGAGAGGATAGCAAAGAGATTCTTACGCGATTTTCGAATAATAAAAAGTTATCGCTATTAATTGTTTAGAGTAATACTAGTTGATTGTAAAAAAAAATACAAACATTATTAGATGATTATCATTGTTTCATGGAGTTGGTGGTAAGCAAAAATTTATTAATAAATTGAGATTAAAAAAGTACCACAATTACAAAATAATGAAAATATAGTGTTGTGAAACCCGAGCCGGACGTCAAACCGGCAGATGTCCCGTATTAGGTTTAACCGGTTTAAATGGTTAAACCGTCCGGTCTGACCGGGTGATTTCGTACATAATTAATAATTTTTATTTATAAATATATAAATGTAAAACTTTATATAATTAATAATTATATATAATTATATGAAATAATACCTCTTTATCTTTTTTTGGACCGTAGTAAAACAAAATATTAGAACATTGTCCCATTTTTTTTTATTTTTAAGTGAGCCGTCCGGTTTACTTCCCGGGTTAATCCGGTTTAACATGGTCGGACCGGATTTTTTCCGGTTCAAAGCGGTCCAACTTTTATTCGGTTAAGACGGCAAACCAGAGCCGTTTTCAAGTCCGGTCAGCGGTCAGACCGGTCGGACCGTCCGGTCTGGTTTCAACAACACTGGAAAATATCACATTTATCAATGCTATCTAAATATATGTATCACAATATAGGGAGGCCCATCTCTTGTATCCATAGTAGTGTACCAAACCAATCAAAATATATCACTTAATTAAGATTTTTATTTATAAAAAACAAAAATTAATATTTTATATTATTTTAAAAAATGTTATTGGTTAGAGACATGATGACAAGGTATTTTTGGATCCTATCCTTGTATTACCTTTCAAAACAATTCCTATTCCAAAATCTCACATTATCTAAATTCACCTCCAATAGCACTACTAACAAAAAATTGGGTTGTTATTCCATTCAAACAAATGCATAGATGTAGAATTGTATTTTCCTTTTATTTATATCAATGACTTGAATTTTTATCTTATCTACGTGGCAAAATTATTAATTATTCATAATCCATTCAAATCCAAAAAAATTAAATTTATTCAAATTCATCTATTAGAGCTAATAGATCTAAATAGATGGAATCCAATGAATAACTTCAGTAATGAATGAATTTGATTTTATCCATTATATTCTATCGATATCCATGAATATAACAATTTGGATAGATATTCAGTCTATCCAGAAAACAAACATAAAAATGACATTTTTTGCTTTTTCAATTTCATTTAATGTTCAAGAAAATTAAATGCAAGTAAATTCATCTATGATTCTAATTCCCACTTTTAATATTTTAAATTGATATTAATTATAGGAAATATGGATGTAGTTAATATTAAAATTTATTCTTAACTATATAACATATATAAGTATGAGAAATAAATGTATAAAATGATAATGTATAAGTTTTATACATTGTTATTGGATCATCCATAATTCATATTTAATCATTATTGACTATTCAAGAAATGTCATCCAAATGAATGGTGGATGATGTAATGATTGTATATAAATATTTACACTAATATAACACAGATATTGCACTCTATAAATATTTGTTAAATTTTTTACACTACTTAGAACCTTAAACGTCGGATGCTTATAAAATATTTTAAAAAAAATTAAATGATTTTATAAGTTCGTTTTTAAAAGGTAATTTTAAAAAATCGTTTATTGGGATAATAGTTTTTAAAATAATGATTTTTTTAAAGTACGTGTACTTCTAATAAAAAATCAAGTGAATTGAATATTCATCCAAATCCATTAAAACTGAATTATGGATGAATTGAAATTCATTCATTAAGTTTAGATATAGATAGATTATATAACTTAAAATATGGTTTAAAAATTTACATTAATGAATGACTTTTCATCCATTTATTAGTATCCAAATTCAAATTCATCCATATCCATCCATGTGTCACCCATACCCATTATGTCCTCCATTATTGTGTCCTTTTTATTAAAAAAATTATGCATTCATGTTTGTAAGCTTGTATCGTCTACTAATAAGGAGTATTGTACTACATGCTTCTTTCCCGTTGATAGAAATATTGAATCATAATTTAGTCAAAAATAAAATCACCAACACATCAATTAAGAGAAGCCACATACAAATGAATGAAAATCATCTATCCAAAATTTTGTCCCCAACCATGTCATATTCAATTAAAATTTAACATTTATTAAAAGATTAAGCAATTGAGAATAAAATTAAAATTATATATGAACTTTTTATTATATGTTAAAATTTGAGTAGATGTAACATAATTAATAACATAGTTTTAGGACATTTGATCCACATTACATACAAATAACTTGGGCAGCCATATGTGAGAGAATTTCCTTTAAATATGATAATCCATAATTTAACTAGGTTTATATGTAAATTTTCATAACGATATTATTTGTCTATTATTATGCAATAAAATCATGCCTAGTGGCTGAATTTCCTACGTCAGAATTGAAGTATAATGATTTGAATCTAGATCCTTTCCAATTCATTATTGAATTTAGATAGTGACATGTGATATAAATAAATATTCAATTATCATAATTTTAAATTAAGTTTTATTAAAATAAATTTTAAATTTGATAAAGTCTTTTTACCCTTCATATTATTATAATATAGTATTAGAGAGGAGTTGAACATGTGTTTTTTTTCAACAAAAAACATGTAAGATTTATTAAAATTACTAAATAAACAAAAAATCATTCCAACTAGTAAAATATCTCAAATCATTCCATCCTTATATTATCTTAAACTAAGAAAGAGAGTTTCTTCTTCAAGTGTGAAGAGCTTGATTGCATCTCTATTTTTTTGTTAAATTGTTGTAATATACAAAACATTGAAACAATGTTGTTCAATGACCTGATAATTACTTCGTTTGGGTGGGAATCAAAAGAAGATAAAGTGGAGGCAACGACAACTAGGCTGGATTATTGGCGGAGGCCTTAGCGCTCGAAGTTGTGGTGGGGTGGAAAGGCATTGTGATGTGGGAAACAAAGAATAATTAACCATTGAAAATAAATAATTGTTTATGAGCATAGAGGAAAAGGCAAGAAATATTTGTTGCCATTGTTAAGGTTTATTGGTGAGAAGGGTGTTAGTGTGTTTTTGTAATTCAGCATTGTTAGTTTTGTTAGTTATACTATTTTTAATAAGTAGTTAGTTGGTGTATAGTTATAAATAGATGATATACATTTTGGTGTAAGTGTGTAGAAATTTGACTTCAATAATAAGAGGCATATACATACAACAAACTCTTTCACTTTATTTTCTTCTCTATTCTTTCACTTCACCTTATTCCATCCAATCTGAACATTTTGTTTCATGCTGCAAGTATGTGGAAGTATAGTATTAATAGTGGTATCAGAGCTTCAACAAGATTCTGGGTGAGTCAAACAAGTCACGATACAAGGGGTCTATGAAGGAGGAAAGGGTAAGGAAAATTCTGTGTGAATCCAATATCCAACAAAGAAAGCATTATAATGCTGAGAAATGTGTGAACAAAAGGTGAGTTGCACAATGACTAATAACAACAGTTTTGTTATGACTCAACCAGTTCTTGATGGCAAGAACTTCGATAGATGGAGAAACCAAATCTAAGTAATATTTGGTTTTCAAGAAGTGTTTGAAAGTGTGCAGAAGGGCTACCAAGAAGTTGGAGATAATGCTATTGAAGCTCAAAGAGTAATCTACAAGGAAGCAAAGAAGAAAGACTACAAAGCTTTTTTTTTCCTTATACATCAATAAGTTGATGGTGCAAATTTTGAAAAAATTGTTGGAGCAAGAACATGAAAACAAGCATTGGACAACTTGGAGAAGAGTTAGAAAGGGGCTACAAAAATAATAAAAAAACTAGGTTGTAGACATTGTGTAGGATGTATGAGTTGCTTCAGATGGATGAAAGTGAGACAATTTCTAAATACATGACCAAGATTTTGGCACTCACAAACCATATGAGATCATGTGGGGAAGAAATCAAAGACCAATATGTGGTGGAAAAGGTACTTAGAACATTGACTTATAAGTATGACCACATAGTGGTTGCAATAGAAGAATCCAAGAACCTTGAGGAGTATAGAGTTGAGGAACTGCAAGGTTCTCTTGAAGCTCATGAGTTGAGGCTGAAGGAGATGAACTTAGACAAGCTTGATGATCAAGAACTTCAAGCAAGATTCAACAGAAAAGTCTCTGATCAATGGAGCAGGAGAAATAAAGAAAGGAGACAAAACAACAAATGGATATCTAATGAGAAAGGATCCTCGTCCAGAAGGTATGACAATAGATTTGGTGAGGACCATGAGCAAAATAGTTCATACAAGAACTCAAAAAAAAGAGGGAAAACAGATAAGAGGAAAGTGTAGTGTTACAACTATAGAAACTATGGCTACTTTGCATTTGAATGCAAGTTCAACAAATTGAAAAAAAGGTATGAAAAAAGAAGCTAGGTTGGCACAAGGTGAAAGTTCATATGACTCTGAAGATGAACATTGTCTACTTATGGCCACAACAAAGAATGACCAAGAACAAGTAGGGAATAGTGAAGGTGGTGTTGAGTTTTGGTACTTAGACACAGGTTGCTCACGCAACTTGACTAGAAGAAAGGAGTGGTTTACTACACTTGATGAAAAAATGAAGAGGAAATTGAAGTTTGTTGATCTCAACTCAGTTGCATATGAAGGAATAGGAAAGGTCATGGTTCAAAGAAAAGATGGCATAAGATCCTACATATCCAATGTACTTTATATGCTCAAGATGAAGAATAACCTACTAAGGCTTGGGAAACTATTGGAAAAATGGTACTTGATGGAGATGAAGAATGGAGCCTTGAATGTGTTTGATAAAGACAAGCAGAAGATTCTAAAAGCACCACTCTCTTCAAACAGAACATTCAGAATTCAGATTCATATTGGTGAGCACAAGTGCCTCAAAGCAACAATAGATCAGAATTCTTGGTTGCGACACCAAAGATATAGACATATAAACTTCAAAAGTTTAGAACAATTGAGCAAGAACGGATTTGTGGCTGGACTACCATAAATCAGAGTGCTTGAGTCAATATGTGATGAATGCATAGCAGGAAAACAAGCAAGAAACTCATATGTGTCTCATGTTCATTCAAGAACACATAAACCACTTGAACTAGTCTATAATGATGTTTGTGGTCCATTTGAGGTAGATTCAATTGGGTAAAACAAGCACTTCCTAACCTTCAATGATGATCATACTAGAAAAGTATGAATATATCTAATAAGGAGAAAGAATGAAGTGTTTGAGAAATTTCAGAGATTCAAGGCACAAGCATAAAGAATGTGTGATCTGAATTTCTAACAACTAAGATTAGATGGTGGAGAAGAATACATGTCAACTGAATTCAATGAATACTACATTAGAGAATGGATTCATCATAAGGTGATAACTTCATACACACCTCAACACCATGACACTATTGAGAGAGAGAACGGAACCATACTCAACATGGCTAGAAGTAGGCTTAAAACCAAGAAATTACTAAAAAAACTTATGGGGAGAAGTAGTGTCAACTGAAGCATACATCATCAACAGATGCCCCTCTAAAGTACTAGACTACAAGACTCCTGAAGAAGCCTAGTCAGGCCTTAGACCAAGTGTGAGTCACCTTAAGGTCTTTGGCTTCATTTGCTATAGTCATATACTTGAGGTGGGGAGGAGGAAGAAGCTGGATGATAGGGGTGAGAAGCTAATATCCCTTGCTTATCACACATCTGGTGCATATAGGGTTTATGATCCACAAAATCATAATTTTTTAATAAGCATAAATCTCAAATTTGATGAAAGCCAACACTAGAACTAGAATCAGAGTAAAGTAACCACAAGTGGTGTGGAAACTAGGCTACAAATTGATGAAGTTGAGGAAATGATTGATGAGCGTGTTAGAAGTGAAGTTCAACAAATACAACATCTCAACAACACAACACCCCAAAGGGTCAGACAACCTCCATCCAAGCTCAATGATTATGAAGTTTTCTCTAATTCAACAATCAATGCAGAAGGTGACTTAGTGCATATGGAACTTCTTCCTGAAATGGAACCATTATGCTTGTAGGAAGCACTAGACTACAAACACTAGATTGAGGCTACGAGAGAGGAATTAAGATCCATTTAGAGGAATAAATGATGGACCTTAACAAATCTGCCACCTAGGAAGAAGGCCATAGATGTGAAGTGGGTGTTTAAAACCAAATTAAATCCAAATGGTGAAGTCTCCAAGTATAAGGCCAAACTTGTAGCTAAGGGATTTTTGCAAAAGCATGGCCTAGACTTTGATGAGGTCTTTGTTCTAGTTGCAGGAATTGAAACAGTGTTATTGGTGATTGCTATGGCAGCCTACAAGTGTTGGAAATCCATCACATGGATGTGAAGTCTGCTTTCTTAAATGGACCATTAGACAAGGAAGTGTATTTGACTCAACCACCAAGCTTTTTTGAAAATGGAAAGAAGAAAAGGTGTATAAACTGCATAAGGCATTATATGGACTCAAGCAGGCTCCAAGAGCATGGAACAAAATGATAGACTCATTCATATTGAAGCTTGGGTTTACAAAATGCACTAATGAACATGGTGTATATGTCAAGGGATCATACAAAACATATTTGTTGTTCTTATGCCTCTATGTAGATGATCTCTTGATAACAGGTGGAGACATCAATAAAATCTTAAAGTTCAAGCGTGAGATGCAATCAAAATTTGAGATGACAGATCTTGGTGAGTTATCCTACTTCCTTGGCATTGAATTTAGAAGAGACGAGCATGTAATCATTATGCATTAGAATAAATACATCACTGATGTTTTGTAGAGATTTAACATGAAGGACTACAACTCAGTTGCAATTCTTGTTGAAGTTGGCACAAAGCTATGTCAAGAAGAAAGCAACCAGTAGGTAGATAAAACCTTGTTCACACAAATGGTGGGATCTTTGAGATATATTTGCAGCTCTAGACCAGACATTGTATATGGGGTTGGTCTAGTGAGCAGATTCATGGAATCACCACAACCATCTCACTTAGGATTACTGAAAATGATACTAAGATGCTTGAAAGGAACCATTGGCTATGGAATCATGTTCCCTTCTTAATCAAGCATTAGCAACAACAAGAAAATGATTGGACACTCTGATGCAGATTGGTGCGGAGACAAAACAAATAGAAAGAGCACTACATGGTACTTATTGCAGCTAGGAAATACACATTTGAGTTTTTGTTCCAAGAAGCAGGATGTAGTTGTTTTGTCCTCATGTGAAGCTGAGCATATTGCAGCTAGCATGAGTACTTGTCAAGTTGTTTGGCTGTATGGATTAATGATGGAATTGAAGCTAAAATCAGAAGGAAGAATGCAGTTAATGGTAGACAATAAACCTGCCATTAATCTAGAAATGAACCATGTTGCTCATGGGAGAAGTAAGCACATAAAGACAAGGTTTTACTACATTAGAGAACAAGTGAATAAGAAATGTCTTACTGAATTTCTACAAATCAGAAATTCAGTTGGGTGATATTTTTACTAAGCCATTGAAGAATGAGAGATTTGAAGATTTGAGGAGAGAGATTGGATTAGGAAGATGCAATGAATGCTGAATTATTGGGGAGCGTTAGTGTGTTTTTCTAATTCAACATTATTAGTTTTGTTAGTTATACTATTTTTAGTAAGTAATAAGTTGGTGCATAGTTATAAATAGATGATATGCACTTTGGTGTAAGTGTGTAGAACTTTGATTTCAATAATAAGAGGCATATACATACAACACAAACTCTCTCACTTTATCTTCTTCTTCTTCTCTATTATTTCACTTCACCTTATTCCATCCAATCTCAACATTTTCTTTCATGCTGCAAGTATATTGAAGTGCACCATCAATAAAGGGGAAAACAAAATACAAGAAGAAGTATAGTTTTTGTTTTTATTTTCGTTTAAAAATATCAATATAAATAAAAACTAACCATCCAACATTAAATGTTTGGAAGCTAGTATGGCAGTCAAATCACCCACAATGATTTTCTTAACTGTAAAAGTAAAATATAAAATAAATATTTAACAACGTTCACTTGAATTAAGTTGATTATATCTTATTTATTATAATAAATATTTAATACAGTATGCTTCAGTGAAATTTGACATAAACTTTTTCTTATTTTAAAACTTAATCATTAAACTTAGCTTAAAGACATCATTCTTTTACATAGACTTTATTTTATCTTATCCTTGATGGGATAATGTTTGAATAAGATAAAGTTTGATGTCTATATCTTTGAGTAGAACGAAAGAGTGAGTGAGAAAGAGAATAAGGATATGAAGGAAAATTGGGTAAGATAAAATATGGGTACTTTTAAGATTTAAGAAATTAATATATTATCTATATGGTGTTAAATGTTAATAGGGCAACAAATATTGAGGGCCTAGTATCAACCAAATCTAAGTGAGATTGTTGCTATTGAGGTAAGAGAGGAAGATGAGGCGGAACCCAACCTGGAATGTGGGTCCATGGGTGATTTTGACGTTGTCGACACAAAACGACATGAGGGAATTCCTCTTTCAATATTACGAGTAGAGGGAAAAATTAATGGCATATCGGTTTTGGTGTTGATTGATAGTGGTGCTAGCCATAATTTCATTTCTCCTCAAGTAGTGACAGCCTTAGAGATTGCAGTAGAACAAGGGAAGACAATGTGGGTAAGGTTAGGAGATGGGCACAAAGTATCTATGTGAGGTAAGTGCAAGACGGTGGACATTAAATTAAATTGGGCGAGTTTCCAACTTTAGTAGAGTCTTATGTGTTGGAACTTGGAAACCTGGACATGATCCTGGGAGTGGCTTGGTTGTAGAGATTTGGGAAAGTCACATTTGATTGGGAGGAAATGACTCTCAGTTTCTGTTGGAAGGGAGAAAGGGTGGTATTGCAAGGACAAAAAACAGGCCAGTAAGCATCTTGAGAAAACGGTAGCATTATTACAAAGTTTGATGAAAGAAAATATTGAAGAAATGGTCCAAATGAATTAAAGAGGCTTTCAGATGAACAAGAGAGGGATATTCAGCAAGTTCTCACAATTTTTAATACAATGTTTAAAAAACCCCAAGGGATGCCACCGACAAGGAGTGTGACACATGCCATTCAGTTCAACAAAGAGTTTGGACCAGTAAGTGTGAGACCTTATCGATATCCTCATCACCATAAGGAGGAAATTAAAAACAAGTGAGTGAAATGTTACACCAAGGACTGATACGACACAACTCTAGTGCTTTTCCAGCCTTGTCATATTGGTTCGGAAGAAGGACACTTTGTGGAGGATGTGCATGGATTATAGATAATTGAATAAGGTAACAGTTCTTGATAAGTATCTCATTCTGGTAGTAGAGGAGTTGTTGAATGAGTTACATGGTGCTACTTATTTTTCTAAACTAGATCTGAAATCAGGATATCATCAAATACGTATGACGGAGGAGGATGTGCATAAAATAGCTTTCCAGACACATGAAGGCCACTATGAATACTTGGTTATGCCATTTGGGCTAACCAATACCCCAACAACCTTTCAATCCACTATGAATCGGGTATTCAAACTTTATATGAGGAAGTTTGTTCTAGTATTCTTCAATGACATATTGGTGTACAGTAAAGGATGGAGGGAACATTTGGAGCACTTAACAACAATTATGAAAGTGTTAAAAGATCAACATTTTGTGGCAAACCGAAAAAATGTGTTTGGGAGTCGAGAAGTGGAGTATTTGGTTCATTTAATTTCTCCTCAAGGTGTGGCGATGGATCCTGAAAAAATTAGAAGTGTGATAGAATGGCCAATTCCTCATAATGTTAGAGGAGTGAGGGGATTTCTAGGGCTGATCGGATATTATAGAAAATTCATTGCGGGATATGGAAAAATTGCTAAGCCTCTCACAAAATTAACAAAAAATGAGGGATTTAATTGGAATCCTATAACGTTGGCATCTTTTGAAGAATTAAATAGGATGTCCAAGTATGGTCATTTTTTACCACTTAAACACACATGCACATCTAGAACAGTGGTGGAGGTGTTTGCTAAGAAGATTGTACGCCTACATGGCATACCGTAGTCTGTTGTAAGTGATCGAGACCCTTTGTTTATGAGTCTTTTTTGGAAAGAATTATTTCGCTTAGAAGGGACGACATTGCAAATGAGTTCATCATATAATCTAGAAGCTATCTCCACAGTATTATGGGCCACTTCCGATAGTGGCAAGGATAGGACCAGTATCCTACAAGGTGAAATTACTTGAGACAGCAAGGGTGCATCCAGTGTTTCATATTTCCCAGCTAAAAAAAGCAGTAGGAGAGTATGAGGTGGAATTTGTCTTACCATCAGAATTGGAGATATAACTAGAAGATGTAGAGGAACTAGAAATAGTTATGGCCTCAAGGGAAGTACTAAAGGCAGGACAAAGGATTAGACAATGGTTGATCAAGTGAAAAGGTAGAGCTTTAGATGAAACCACATGGGAGGATGAGATGTTATTCTGAAGTCAATTCTCAACTCTCTGCCTTGAGGAAAAGGTTGTTTCTGGAGTAGGGGGCAATGATAGGGTAGTAGATATTGGGGGCCTATTATCAACCAAGAGGAAACAATTGTGACAGCAAGGCCCAAAGTTTGGCAAGTATACACTAGGGGAAAGAAGGTGAGTCAGGGGAGAGAGAAAATGGAAGTTAGTTAGAAGAGAGTGAGGTAGCGGGAATCCTGTATGGGGAGGGATTTATGTTATATGAGGTGGAAAAACAACAGATAGAGGATATGGAGAATATTGTTGTAAGGCTAGAAAGAGAGAATTCTCTAGAGGAGTCTTAGATTCTGGATATTTTCTAGTTATTTTCATACACACTTTGTAGAACTTTGAACTCATCGTCTTCTGCATATAATGAAAATACATCACTGTATTCTCTATTTTTCATCGATTCCTATTAAATATAGTGACAATAAATAAAACTTTTACATTGTTACATTTTTTAACATAAAATTTTATCCTATGATGGGTTTCAGAAGTAGAAAACTCAAAAGAAATAGTAAACAGTAACAAGCAGTTTTGTATTGATTGAAAATAGAGACAATATGTGCAATAAAATGAAAGATAATATTGATAGCCTAACTATCATTCCCTTTTCAGAGAAGAATATCTTTTCTCTTTCTATAACTAAATACCCCCTCACTCCTCTTTCTCTTTCCCTAAATAGCAACTGATTACATTTCTCTCTCTCTCCCTTTTCTTGTCAGCTCAGCTTTCTTTTCACGTTTCCTCACATAGACCTTCCACAGTTTGGGCTCCTGATTGTTAACTTCAAGGCCCACTTCCCCTAATGTGTCTCTATCATCCTACCACTCAAACATTGTTCAAATCTTACTCAATGTACATCAAGAAAATTACATTAGTTTAAAATAAACTATCATACACTCATATGTTACCTTGATCACGTCCATATGACGAAGATCACATATACATTTAAAGAGAAAAAGATATATGTACTGACATTGTATGAGTTTTATACATTGTTATTGTATCATTTTCCGTTAATATTTAATCATCGTTGGCTTTTTAGGAAAAGTAATCTAAATGAATATTGAATGATGTAGTTTTTATATATAAATCTTTACACTAACATCGTATATATTTTACACTTATTTAAAAAACATACTTGACCAAAGTAAGTGTATTTTGAGAAAACTTAAGTGAATGTAATTTTTTCGTTCATGATAGAAAAGGATTTCCATGTTTTCCGTCCCCGTTATGCATGCCTTTAGGATTTGGAATCTCTAGTACACAAAAAAAAGGATTTTGGAATCTTGGAACACTCTGTTCTCTAAATTATCAAGTCTTTTGGGTATTAGCAGTCTCGTAGAATCAACAAATTGTCGGCCCAATATTGGCGTTGTACTAGACCACGTAGAGGCCCACTTATTAGTGCATGTCATTTAATATTTTACAGTGCATGGAAATAGAATGTTAAGAAATTGAATCAACTCATTGGTTTCTAATTCAACTTATTATTTAGCTTATAAACTTAGTTGTTAAATAATTTGAGTTTAATTTCAACTAAAAGTTGAACTCATTAAATAAAAAAAGTTATACTTGAACGAAATATAATTTAATTCATTAAAGTAATAAATTGACTTAATTATATATATATATATATATATATATAAAAGTATATGCATAAATCTTTCAATTATATAAACTAAAATTTTAATATCAATAAATTTAAAAGTCTTATTTTTCTTTATATAGTACATACACACAATGTATCTTATCAATGATTATTATACAAGTTGATGAACATCATAAACTTGAATTCATTGTCTTACTAGAAAGTTCGTAAAGTTTATTTGATCTTAATAGTTTGGATTAAAATCAGGTCGAAACTCATCTTGAATAAATCCTTAACGAGTGGAACACTCAACTTATTTCCACCTAAGCCTTTTTAAGTTGGAAAAAACGCTTCTGTGTGCATAATTTTGTATACACCATCAACTCATGGCATTGCTTAGGTAGAAGAATAAAATCTAACTATATCCAATAAACACATCAAAAAGTGATGAGTGGTGTAGTACATTGATATCAATATTAGACTATACAACCCCAAAATATACATGCCAATTGTTCTGTGCGGTTAAGAGTGGATGATCGGAAGTTGAGGATGGATGGTCGAAAGCTGAAGATGGATGGTCAGAAGAGTATGTCCAGTAGAGTGTAGGAGAACATGTGACTTGGTCGGATGATTGTCTAGACCCACTGGGGGAGGTACTTGAAAAGGTTCTCCGACGATCAAGTCAATAGAGTATTCTAGAGAGAGAAAGAGAGTAAATAAGAGTGAAGTTAGAATAATAAGTGAGTGAATGAGAATTAATTATACTCCTTGTGTAGTCTCTTC
The DNA here is from genome assembly GCF_001865875.1 of Lupinus angustifolius. NCBI lineage: Eukaryota > Viridiplantae > Streptophyta > Magnoliopsida > Fabales > Fabaceae > Lupinus > Lupinus angustifolius. Next base: position 19,015 of record NW_017726269.1, on the reverse strand, counting down.
TATTTATAGAGCTTAGGAAGTGCTGAGATGACATCTGGTCATTGGCCAACATCTAGCGGGTACAAGGGACATACTCTGGTCATCCTTACTTGACCTGCGGATCTGTCCTTTTCGATTTGTCGGGGGCAGATAGAATGTTCAGCCAGCATGATATACGGTTTTTTGTCTAATATTATGGCGAGTCAGCGGCGCATTAAATGGTATGTCAAATGTGCATTAAATAGTATGTCTGAAGTGCAGTAAATGGTATGTCTGAAGTGCATTAAATAACGTGTTAGAGGCCTTAATGTCGCATCAGGAGCATTTATTGCCTCTGCCACGGGTTGACCCATCTAAGGCAAACGACGAAGACATGCAGAGTAGTGCACATGATACTCGGGTAGAAGGAGGCAGCCCGAGGATGCCAGGCTAATAGATTCTTTTGAGGTTGACGACTCAGATATGACCGGGCTGGAACAGTTGTCCCCAGTCTATTAGGTCGGTCAGAGGTGACCGGGCTAGTAGACTTGGATCATTCTGATTTGGCGTAATGGAATAGGGGTATGGTCTTTAGGTAGGTATATGGGTAGGTCATGATGGCTAAGGGTTTTTATCGGACACGTGGGGATACACATTGTTTGAATCTGATCTTCAATTTTCTTCTAGGATCTTCTACTTCAATTAACTCAGTAACTTCTCTCTTTCTTTTTCTTTTTTAATAACATTCTAGGCAGTTATGGCATCGTTAGGCGGGGATTCAAGCCCTCATACGATTAGGTCTGTCGCCGGATAGGAGTGAAAATCTCTGTTGATGGGTGGTACACAGAAGTGTTGCAGCACCTTCAGAGGACCCCTCTCAGTTGCACCCCAACTCGTTAGGCTTTATTCGGGCTTTTAAAATTTTCTGTGAGGTCATGGAGTTGCCTTGCACACTCCGGTTATTCTTCTGGATGTTCCGGGTGACGCATAGCTCTATTAAAGATGAGGCTCGGGCTGGGCATCGTGGGCGGACGTCTCTTTAGTCTCGGAATAGGCGGGCTATGTTTCTTCCCTTCGAGGGTTCTATGAAGAACTGGAAGGGTGACTATTTTCGTGTCGAGGCTCTAGGGACCTGTCATATCTACGCGTATGGTCCTGGCAACGTCCCTTTTTTCCTCTTTTCTTGGAATGGGGAGATTCACCAAAGGCCGACCAACTTCTTTGGTTTCTCTTATGATCAATTGGATGATCAGGAGAGGAGGACGACAAATGAGATGTTAACCTGGGTTGAAGAAGGTCATTCAATCCTTTGCTACAAACTAGTTTAGGGCGAGCAAGTCTTCGAGGAGGCAGTCGGTATGCGTCCAACTATCTAGATCTTGTTTGTATTTGTTGGCATTTATCTGAATTTTTTCGTTTGTTTCTTTCAGCATTGGTCATGGGGGATAAGGCAAACTGTAGCAGGATTCTAAAGTGGGCAGCTACTAAGAGGAGAGACACGGAAAGTAGCAAGCGTCTTAGGCTGAGTCTACCTACCCGGGTTGAGGGTCCTCAGGCAAGCGGTTCGAATGGGGCTATTGTGGACTGATTAGCTCCCATCACGATGGTGCCTCCTGAATCTGCCTTTGCTCAATCAGTTGACCTTACTAAGGAGCCTGTTAGCCCTCATGAAGCGACCTCAGAGGAGGGCACACAGTCGGGGATGTAGAAGTCAGACAAGTCATTTGGAAAGGGTAAGTCTGACCCCTCTACCTTAAGATTACTTACAACATTCCCAGGATCGTTGAAAAGGGTCTGGTCAACCCGAGGGTGAAGGATATCATGGACGAGGGTACCCCTGGTGGATCTTGTGAGGAGGACCCGAGAGACTGGGTTATGGTGGCTTCCGTCACCAAATAACTTGTAGGTGAGGGGGTGATCGCCATCCGGGTTGGGGAAAACGCTTTAGCCAACATTCAAAAGCTTCATTCGAGTGAGCTTCATGAGTATAAGGAGAGGCACACTGAAGTGGTGAAGAATTTGGAGGCTTAGAACCTCTTGGCTGTTGAGCGATTCTCTACGATGTTCCTCTAGTTGAAGGATGCTCGAGAAGCAGAAACGCTAGGTAAGATAGACGTGGGTGCCGCTAAATGGGAGGTGTAGGCTCTGGCTGATCGGCTTCAAAGGAGTGAAGACGAGAGGCTTTAACTTTGAGACAAGTTGAAGATGTCGAAGGCTGAGAATGCCCGGGTACATAAGGAGCTGGATGACCTCAAGGCTGCCTACCTGAAGCTGGAGGATGATGTTGATGGGGCGACTAATGTTGGCTACGATAATGCCATTACCTAGGTCGACTTGGTTTATCCTGATGCTGACTGGTCTTAGACTAGGATAGATGCCCGGGTTACCCCCAAGGGTGAGCTCGTTGTTGATGAAGATGAAGGCCTCGTTACCCTCCCAGTTCCGACTAGAGGTGGCGGGGGGAATTAGTGTTTAGTTGTGTTCATTTTGCTTTTGCACTTGTAATTTCTCATTTTCAATGAAGACCTTTGTTATGTTATCTACCATGTTATTTCTTTTCTACATTCGTAGTGTCTTATTGACCAGAGTAATTAAATCGACTAATCAATCACTCAGATAACTAATAGGCTGGATAATTAAATCGACTATCCAACCATTCAGGCAATTAATTGGTTGGATAATCAGTAAGATCTGGCTTACACTCTAATCGATGTTGAGGTGAGGGTTGACTGGATATCATTATTAAGATATGGGACTTGAATGAGAATGAGAATGTTATGTTAACCGGTGGACTAATATTAAACTTGAATGAGAATGTGGCATACCCATTAAGTAATAGTTGCTCAGTTTAATATTTTGTTGATCTTGAATGATAATAACCGGTGAACTGATATTAAACTTGAATGAGAATGTGGAATACCCATTAAGTAATAGTTGCTCGGTTTAATATTTTGTTGAACTTGAATGATAATAACTAGTGAACTAATATTAAACTTGAATGAGAATGTGGAATACCCATTAAGTAATAGTTGCTCGGTTTAATATTTTGCTGAACTTGAATGATAATAATCGGTAAACTGATATTAAACTTGAATGAGAATGTGGAATACCCATTAAGTAGCAGTTTCTCAGTTTAATATTTTTCTAAACTTGAATGATAATAACCGATGAACTGATATTAAACTTGAATGAGAATGTGGAATACTCATTAAGTATTGAAACTGTCGTCGGAGGGGGACTAACCTATGCCTCAGGGGTTATAATGTTGGCGACCAAGAGGACATGGTCATGGCTTGGTTTTGTATAGTGAATTGCCACCAAAGGGGGACTGGCCCACGCCTCTGGTGTTGTATTGTTGGCGACCAAGAGGACTTGGTCCTGACTTGGGTTTGTATAGTGAATTACCGCCAGAGGGGGACTGGCCCACGCCTCTAGAGTTGTATTGTTGGTGACCAAGAGGACTTGGTCCTAGCTTAGGTTTGTATAGTGAATCGCCGCCATAAGGTGACTGGCCCACGCCTCTAGGGTTGTATTGTTGGCGAACAAGAGGACTTAGTTCTGGCTTGGGTTTGCATAGTGGATCGCCGCCATAGGGGGACTGGCTCACGCCTCTGGGGTTGTATTTTTGGTGACCAAGAGAGCTTATGTAAGACATCTGAACATTACCTCGTTAACATATAAGTTGGATTTGGTTACATTATTTTGCTCAGTCGTATAAGGGTCTGACACTGATTTACATTTTCAAGCGAAAAACTGTCGTAGGTTGGCCATGTTCCAAGTACGGGGGATTTCTTTCCCTGCTAGGTATTCAAGCTTGTATGCCCCTTTGCCGGTCTTGTTGGTTACTCGGTATGGCCCTTCTCAAATGGGTGCTAGCTTGCCATTTGTTTTTCCTATGCTAGCACTTCTGAGTACTAAGCTGCATGTTTTAAAGTCTCGTGGTACCACCGTTCTATTGTATTTTTATGTGGCTCTTTTTTTGACGATGGACTCTCTGATTCTGGCTCAGTGTCTCTTCTCTTCGATCCAGTCTAAGTTTTTCGTCAAGATGGTTGAGTTGACCGTTTCATCAAAGTGTACTGTTCGCCAGGTGGGCTCGTCGATCTCAACCGAGATCATAGCCTCAGACCCGTAAGTAAGGTTGAAAGGTGATTCCTTGGTGGTGGAGTGAGGAGTTTTACGATAAGCCCATAGGACATGATGTAACTGTTCTGCCCATGTTCCCTTGGCTTCTTGTCTCACAGAGGAGGACTTTGTTAAGCGCTTCCGCCTGACCATTTGTCTGAGGGTGCTCAACTGAAGTGAATTGTTGTTTGATGTGAAGACGTGACAGCAGTTCTCTAAACTTCCGGTCAGAAAATTGAGTTTTGTTGTTGATGACTATTGCAGCAGGTATCCCAAACCTTGTTTTGATATTCCTCCGTGTAAATTTTCAATCCACTTAGTGAAGTAGTCGACTGCCACTATCATAAATTTAAGTTGTCTGGTTGCTGGTGGAAACGGTCCCAGAATATCTATTCCCCATCTGAAAAATGGTCATGGGGTCATTATTGTAGTGAGCTCTTCAGGAGGGGCTTTGTGGACTCCTTGGTGAACTCAGAGGCATCTTTGTCCATGGTCGCCCAATAATATCCGGCTCGGAGTATCTTCTTTGTAAGTGATGTTGCGCAGAGGTGATGATCGTAACTCCCTTCGTGGATTTCTTGGAGGACATACTGAGCCTTATCGGGGCTGAGGCATTTAAGCATAGGAGTAGAAATCTCCCGGCGATACAGACAACCTTGTACTATAGTGAACCATGAACTATACCTGAGGAATTTTTGCATGTCCTTCTGATCTGCTAGAAAGTCACCATTGGACAAGTACCTGATGATTGGGCTAGTCCAATCATCTGGGATCTGTGTTTGCTCGACGGCCATGACACTTGGCCGCATGATTATCCCTTGAACCACTAATTTGTTGTTACCTGGGCTCTTCGTGCTTGCTAGTTTGGACAAAATGTCAGCCAGAAAATTCTGCTCCCTTGGGACGTGTTGGATGGAAGATATTTCGAACTTGGCCATTAATTCCTTAACCTTGGTTAGGTATTTATCGAGTAACATGTCTTTTGTCTGACAGGCCCCCGTAATTTGAGAGACTGCAAGTTGGGAATCAGTGTAGATGAAGAATTTTTCCACCCCGTTTACTCTGGCCAACTACAAACCGGCAATGCATGCTTCATATTCTTCTTGATTATTTGATGTAGGAAAGGTGAATGTTAGTGAATGCTCAATGGTCATCCCCTGGCCATTGTCAAGCAAGACTCCTACTCCACTGCCCCGAGGGTTGGATGAACCCTCAACTTATTTGGTTCATATTTGCTCGGAACTACCTGGTTGTGTGGTCAATTTGGCAATGAAGTCAGACAGGACTTGGATTTTGATAGACGTTCTGGGTTCGTACTGTATATCAAATTATGACAGTTCAATGGACCAGGAGATCATCCGCCCAACTAGCTCAGGCTGGTGCAAAATCTGGAAGATAGGTTTATTGGTTCTAACCACCATCAGATGGGATTGAAAATATTGTCACATTCGTCTTGTTGCCACCAAGAGGGCGTATGCAACCTTTTATAACTTCTGATACCTAAGCTTTGAGCCTTGTAATGCCTTGCTGGTGAAGTACAATGGGTGCTAACCATCTTCGCTCTTTCTGATTAGAGTGGCAGCTACGGCCCCATCTGTTACGGCCAAGTCGACATATAGTATCTCAACGGGTGCATGCTTAGAAATCCCTAGAGGAGTAGCCAGGCATTGTTTGAAAATTTGGAAAGATGTTTCACAATCATTCGACCAAGTAAAAGTGTTGCTCTTTTTTAGGAGCTCGAACAGTGGGAGGGAATGTTTGGCGGATGCTGGAAGAAATCTGGCCAAGGCCGCTAACCGCCCATTATGTTGTTGGATTTCCTTAACTGATCTTGGGTTGCGTATGTTTATGACTACTTGGCACTTTGTTGGGTTGGCTTCAATGCCCTGGTTTGTTAACAGAAATCCCAAGAACTTGTCGGCTTCGACTCCGAATGTACACTTTTCTAGATTGAGGCGCATATTAAACTTGTGCAATCGACCAAAGACGGCATTCAGGATAGACACATGATCCTCCATTGGTAGACTCTTGGCGATCATATCGTCCATATAGACTTCCATGTTTTTCCAATCTGATCTTCGAAAATGGTGTTCATCATTCTCTGGTATGTGGCCCCTGCATTTTTCAGACCGAATGGTGTGACCGTGTAACAGTAAGCCGCCTTGGGTGTAATGAAGGCAGACTTGTCTTGATCTAGGGGTACATGGGAATCTGGTTATATCCCAAATAAGAATCTATAAATGACAGGAATTGGTACCCGGAAGAATTGTCAATGAGATTATCGATGTTCGGGAGGGGGTATGGATCTTTTGGGCACACTTTGTTCAAGTCTGTATAATCCACATACATCTGCCACTTTCCAGATGATTTTCTGACTAGCACAACGTTTGATAACCAGGTGGTATATGTTATTTCTCGGATGAAATCGGCCTCTAGTAGTTCTGAGATCTTTTGAGTAACCTCAGTTGTTCTCTCCACACCCATCTTTCTTTTCTTCTGGGCCACCAGCCTTGCCCCTAGATTTGTCGTGAGTCGGTGGCAGACAACTGAGGGGTCAATTCCGGGCATATCTGTAGTGGACTAGGGAAAAAGATCTTTGTTGGTCTTCAAGCGCCAATGTTCTTTGCTGTTAAGAGTGGATGATCGGGAGTTGAGGATGGATGGTCAAAAGCTGAAGATGGATGGTCGGAAGAGTTTAGGAGAACATGTGACTTGGTCGGATGATCGTCTGAACCCACCAGGCGAGGTACCTGAAAAGGTTCTCCGATGATCAAGTCAATAGATTATTCTAGAGAGAGAAGGGGAGTAAATAAGACAGAAGTTAGATAGAATGGAGGGAGTAAATAAGACAGTGTCAATTCTCGAAACACCCACAATATGGCTACATGTGCCAATTCTTTTTCCACAATACTGAATATCAATATCAGTTCTCGAAATAACCACAATATGGTTACCTGTGCCAATTCTTAGTACCACGGAAAGAAATGGGGGGGGTGGGGAGTTTTCCGGAAATGCATCGGTAGAAAATATGAGGGGGAAAGAAAAAGCTAAATGAAAGTGCATTCAACTTGGGGCAAGAAAATATGAAGAGATGAGACTTCTATTTATAACATGGGATTTTTTCCAAGTTCATCATCTCTCCAATGTGGGACTTGTGAGTTGTTTTCTTTCAAAACTCTTCTATGTGGGACTTGGGAGTTTTTTAGATTTCACACCCACAACCAAGTTCCAACAATCCCCCACTTCAAATAAAAAACGATTTTCGAGAATATTTTTTGTCTCAATAAGATTGTGCATAAACAAATGTGTCATGCGACTTGAATCTTTGCATAGTGAATAAGATCCAGATATTACTAGAGTGACTCGTAGTCTTGAACTCTATCTCTGACATCAAACCACAAACAACATTTTCAAAGGTATATTCTGTAAAGCACGTGCATTAAAAGTCATGCACGTCTATCCCAGTATAGTGAGCGCTCTAGAAATTTATGCCCCAAAATTTCATAGGAAGCGGCCCCCATTTCCACATTCACATAGGTGTGTCTATCAAGGGTACTCTTGTAGCCTAAGTACTCCCCTCCAATTGGAGTATAGATCTCATTAAGAGTTTTAATTCATCCTTACATATATTGCAGGAATCATACTTCTCGTAATTTTATAGCATGTTCATTCTCATATCACTTTACAACTTGTTATTATTAATTGAACCTATTTCTTGGGATCTCCAGTCAGTTAGGTCGGGTTATCATCATGGGTGATCCTCGTCCTAAGGGCAATAGTCTCATACTCTTAGAAGTATTATGGACTTTCTCTCTAGCTAGCCCTTTCGTTAAAGGATCTGCTAAGTTATTCTTAGTGGGTACATGATCCACTCTAACAGTTTCTATAGAAAGTAACTTTCTAATAGTGTTATGCTTACGATGAATTTGTCGTTTCTTACCGTTATAAAAGTGGTTCTCACTTTTTGAAATAGTCGCAATACAATCACAATGAATCAACACAGCTGGCATCAGTTTTCCTATAGGGGAATCTCTATAACGAAGCTTTTTAGTCAACTTGCTTCTTCACTAGTTATTGCTAGTACTATCATCTCAACTTCCATAGTGAATTGATCCAAAATAGTATGTTTCTTATCTCATCATTTATGGCTTCTTGCCACAAATCAGCATCCAAAGAAGTCAAAACTTCTTGGAGAGTTGTTGGATTCTCCTCCAATATATAAACCATATAAGCAGTTTTATATTCTCTAACAGTTGTTGTACTCTTCTTCTAGGTTCTATTTCAAACCTTTCATTTTTATCATTATATCTAATCACAGGTATATGACTAGTTGATGTGCCCCCATTATTCCTCAATTTAAAAGAGAATTTTTTTCATTGAAATCGGCATCATTTAGACTCAATGATCACTTTTATGTTAAAGTCATATAACTTGTACGTCTTGTTGTTTACAACATACCCAACGAATACACATTCATATACCCTTTGAGTTTCATTCTCTAGGGGCATACCATCAGAAATGATTTGATGAGTAATTCTATGTATCTCATATGATTGAGACTCTACTCATTTATTATCAGTCATATGATGCTTGAGGTAGTGGCTAACATCATTGTTTTTTTCCACCTTCCTCAGTATCATATTTCTTTCTTTCTCATGTGCATACCAAATTAATTTGGAAGACTTATATGAGCTATAGTAATCATAAAGATCATCTCACAACTTATTCAGAATGAAATTATTACATACGTAATTATTTTCATTCTATAGAGCTATATTAATAACCAATTTATCATTCTCCTCTTTTTCAGCATTTTCTGGTACCACTATGACATCATTTTTAGAACTTGGGCAATTTTTCTCATAGTGAGAAAGAATTTCATCTTATGTTACCAAGTTTGAAATTAGTCCCATCAAAACGAAATGGTTTATTAGGGTCAAAGATGTTCGGTCCAGTAATATTATCTACGAATGTCATTGTAGGCGAAACGTCTTAATACTTAGTGACTGAGTCGAAGAATTTTTCTCGTAGCTTGCAACAATTCTAAATGACACAAAATAATACTTAGTGACTGAGTCACACCAGGCTGATCTCTTTAAGACGTTTTGTGGCACTGCCCCAAATGTGCAAGCAGAATATCAACCACACTGTCCCTAGGATAAAATATCTCAGATCTCTGTTATCGATTTCTTACTGCACTATAAGAACCGATCTTGAATACACCCACCACAATATGGCTATCAGTGTCAATTCTCAAAATTCCCACAATATGGCTAACAATGCCAATTCTCGAAATACCAGCAATATGACTACTCGTGCTAATTCTTTTCCCACAATACTGACTATCAGTGTCAGTTCTTGAAATGCACACAATATGGCTACATGTGCCAATTCTTAGTACCACAGAAAGAAATGGGGAGAAGTTTGTTGGAAATGCATCAGTAGAAAATATGAGGGAGAAAGAAAAGGCTTAATGGAAGTGCATTCAACTTGAGGCAAGAAAATATGAAGGGAAGAGGCGTCTATTTATAACATGAGATTTTTTCCAAGTTTCACATCTCTTCAATGTGCGACTTGGGAGTTGTTTTCTTTCAAAACTCTTCTATGTGGGACTTGAGAGTTTTTTAGATTTCAAACCCACAACCAAGTTCTAACGTTATATAAATTAATAATATATGCACCCTTACAAATTTATTTTTCTCATAGGTCATAATTTTACCTACACAATGACATCTCCAATAACTGAGAGCAGCCAAACTCGAGGAAGGGGGAAGGGGTTAACAAATGGAATGAGTCCATATGAGTATGACAAATGGATCTGTTACTTAAAAGACTCAGTCACATGACTATGCATCAAACCAATCTCACAATGATTAAGTCAAGAAGATTACTTTGTGATCTCTCTTCTTATATTAGGTTAGCACATCTTGTGCTCACTTAATACATACTTTGCTTATAAAAAAACCAATCTCACAATGATAAGAAAACTTTACTAGATTCCACTAGACTTTGTCTTCTGACTAGACCAAACTAATTGAGTGGAATTAACTGTAATATGATTATAAAATATCAACAACACAATATAATTAAAAAAAAAACAAATGTAAGCCAATATAGAAGATTAGAGGATGGAGATTTAAGTTGTGGCAATAATTACCTATAAGAAATACTAAGAGACAAACCTAGAGAATGAAGTACATGTGGCCTACAATTATGTCATGAGAAGAAACCAATTAGAAATAGATATTGACAAACAACAGTAATGAATGAGGGTTAGAATTAAACATCAGTATATACTGGCATATTAACATAAGATTCCTATGCCAATATTTTCTTCATTTAACTTTGATTCTTTTCACAATGATTAACGAATCTTACCCAGCCTAATAATGATTGGAAGAGCAATCAACTGAATTTGGACATTGAGGTACGCAATACAACATTTCTTGCCAACTTGGTGTTGAGGGCCACCTATTTGGCACAATTCATTCATTGACACATATCCCTTCTACAAAACACAAGGGCGAACCAGGATCTTCTCATAGCGTGGGAATCCTCTCTAGTATTGGAGAGTCCGGTACTAGATAGGATCTTCTCATATACTCGAAGAAGAAAGTCTCTTTAAAAGCAAAAACTTCAATAAGATGATATTTTTATCTTTATAAATAAAAATATATAATTTTCTCTCTAATATTGAAAAGGATTCCTACTCTTCCTGCATGGTAAATATTTTAATAGCTTGGCGTATAGATGATGACCAACTTGTGGGATAATTCATAGTGACCCAAACGAAAAGCAAGGCTAATCATGGCCGTTTAAGGACAAAATATGGTGTCATTTTCACAAAGAAATTAAAGTTGGCATGGATGGATGGGTATGCTTCTATCCCCACGCAGTTTCTAGCACAAAAAAGATGAAAGGAAAAGGAAGAAAAAATTAGGCTGCTCAGTGACCTGGATTTGGACAAGAAATCATAACAAAACTCCTATTAGACCATGACCCACTACCTACCTTAGCCATTCGGTAAGTTTTACTTTCATTGCATTACTTTGTTTATCTTATGGTTGAAATTGTATATAAAATATACCATATAGCTCTTATAAATATATGGAAAAAATTTAGAGTTTAAAATTTGTACACTGACAGTGTAAAGTTTTTTACACTGTCGGCATATTATCTACATTAATTTGTATTACTTTTGTTTAAAAGTCAATAATGATTAATAAGTCAATGGTTCATGATTTGCTGACGGTGTAAAAAACACTTACACTATCAGTGTATATATATTAAATCCAAAATTTTAACCAACAAGTGTTCATTTAGTGCTATAAAATAATGTTAGATCTCAAAAAGACCAAAATATTAGGGATTTGACTCTTGAAAGTGACACTTGTTAGGAAGAATAGTCATACATACTGAAAAGGATTGGTTCCTTATCCATAATGTAATACAGAAAGTATATGGAAAATTTTGAAGAGTAACTATGTTATTTTCTTTTAAAGACTGTAGTAGTTCTAGCGGTCAACTTGTTTGTTTTTCATTATTAAGAAGAAAGTAATGATGATGAAATACAAGGCTATTATATATATATTTGATTTGATAAGTGCACCTGTATTTTACATTCAACGTTTTATTTTGTAGCGTTGTGCAAACTATTTATTGATCACTTTATATCATATAATTATTAATTTTCTTGATTATATTGTGAAGCGCCATCAATCATTCTATAGTACACACGAATTAATATGCCATTTGCATGGTTACTAAGACTCTAAGAGAATAATGACACTATTATCTAGATGTCAATGTTAAGAAGCTCAAGTCGGATATCAAATCGGAAGATAACTCATATTGGATTTAACTGATTTAAACGGTTAAATTGTCCGATCAAATAAGATGGTTTTATATATAGTTTATCATTTTTATAGATAAATATATAGTTATATATAAATACAAAATTCTATATATAATTAATATTTATGTTTAATTATACTGAAATAACATATTTCCATTTTTTTGGACCGGAGTAAAATAAAACATTAGAGTAGTGTTTTATTTTAAAAAAAATTAAGTGAATCGTCTGGTTCACTTCCCAAGTTATTCTGGTTCAACTAGGTTTAACGTGGTCGGATAGGAATTTCTCGGTTCAAAGCGATTCAACTCTCATTCAGTTAAAACTATAAACCAGAATTGTTTTTAAGTCCGGTCAATGGTCATATCCAATGATGTAAAAACTGTACCGTATCGGCCGGTTCAACCGAAAAACTGGTGAACTGGACCCATAACCGGTACGGTACAGATGTTGAACCGGCCAAGTATCAAAACCAGTCAAAACCGGTGAACCGGGCGGTATTTGACTAAACTGACCAGTTTATACACATATTTTTTTTAAACTTAGATTACATATTTTGGTTCCTAACATTTGTGTGTAATCTCAGTGATATTTGTGTAATCTTGGAATACTGTCTGAAGATAGGATTTGATGAAAAAATATAATATCGATATGAGACAACTTTAACTCCTTGGTGTTAAATGTTAAAACTCCAAATTTATTTGTTTTCCAGAGTGAGTTGTGAACTTGTGTCATTTATTTATATTTTGCGATTGTTAAGTAATACTCTTGGATTGATATATGTTTTGTAATTTATACTTTGAATTTGTTAAAGACTTAAAATTGTTTGTTTATGTGAATTTTGAGTAGATTATGAATATGAATTATAAATTTGAGTATCTACCTAATTGGAATTTTTTTGTTATATGTTTGTACATATATAAATATAAGTAGGTATGTCCGGTTTAACTGGCATGCGGTTTAATTATTGAACCATTGTACCATTATACTAGTACCTAACTGGTTTGATAATCGGTACGGTTTTAACAACACAGGTCATATCGGTCGAACTATCCAATCTAGTTATCACAATACTGCTAAATGCTAATCAATCACAATAATTTTGTCAGATTGTTGTTTCAATATTCCAATCCACCTCCTCTTAGCCCCCTCCCCCATATATTTGGCATGTTTGAGACTTGACTATGGGAGATGCATGAAATGTTAGGGTTTTCTTATAGAGTCTAATATGTATTGGCAATTTTTACATGATTAATACATTATTTATTATTTATATATATTACTTTTATTCATTAAAAGCACAAAAAATTCATAAAACATTAAAAAATATTAAACTTTTGTCGATATGAAGTGGTCAAAATTAAAATGTTCAAAAAGTATTTCACTCCCCCTCTTGCAATGCAATTATGAGATATGACTTTTTAGTGTGTAGAGAAATCTCCACTTTCTTAACCTAAGCATTGATTTGCTTGTATGCACGACACTCTTCACCAAACACCAACCTAGACTAGGCAAACTATAAAAAATGCCATTAACTATGGACGGATAGAGCTTAATAATGAGAACATATATCATGCAAAGTTTAATCTGATTTGGACATAAGTTTTGCTATAAAACAGAACCCGGGGTCAAGCATTATGATTGTGAACAAGCATTAGTCTTGCTAACTGCCTATTAAAAATTAAAGAATTGCTAGAACATCATTATTTAACCTACAATAATATATCTGTTGGAAAATATTTTAAAAATGATAGTTTCAAAGTGTTTTTTAAAGCACATTAATACGACCATTAATGGGGATCTTGGGGTGTGAAAAGAAAAAACTCCTCAAGTCTCACATTGCTTGGAAGAGAGAAGTTGAAATATTTTATAAGCCATAAGTTACAACTTTGGGGTGTGCCCAATGGGTATAATAGGTTTTGTGAGTGTGTGAAGACTCACACAAACAGAACCCCTCCAAACACACGCGCGAGCACACCACCACCACCTCCAACGTCGTCCGGCCGGCTCAGGTCGGTTTGGGAAAGTGAAGTGGAGAGTGGAGGAGAATATCTTGGTTAAAGGGATAGAGATCTGCATGGCCAATTTTTTCAGCCATTTGGATTTTCCCACAGTTGGTGGCCTCAGACTATAAATAGAGGTCTCCTCCCCTCATTATAACTTGCACCAATCGAGCAATCTTCCTCAACTTTCTTCTTTCTCCCCATAAAATTATGTCGATGCATTTATGACACCTTCTCTCCCTTTCTTTTTGTGGCACTATAGAATTGACACATGTAGTCATATTGTGGAAATTCGAGAATCGATACTGGTAGCCATATTGTGGGTGTATTCGAGAGTGATTCTTACAGTGCAGTAAGAATTCATATAAAAAATAACTAGGCTATTTTATCATGGGGACGGCGTGGTTGATAGTATGTTTGTACAATTTTAGTAGTACCATGAAACAACTTAAAGAGATAAATCTAGTCGTGACTAAGCGAGTAAAGATTATTTCATGTCATTCAGAATTGTTACGAGCTACGCAAACAACAATTTTAAGACGATTCTACTATAATAGCATTCGTAGATGACATTGCTAGACCGAACAACTTTGACCTGAACAAACTATTTCGGTTTGATGGGACAAATTTCAAGCGTTGGCAACATAAGATAGAATTTTTCCTCACTATGAGAAAGGTTGCCATGTTTTAAAAAACAATATCACAGTGGTGTTGGATGAGGCTGAAAAAGAGGAAAGGGATAAACTCGCTATTAAAATAGCTCTCTAGAATGAAAGTGACTACTTATATAAGAACTTCATTCTGAAGGAGTTGTCTCATGATCTCTATGATTACTACAACTCATACAAATCTGCCAAATTAATTAGGTATGCACTTAAAAAGAAATATAATACTAGGAAGTTGAGACTAAAAAGGATGTTGTTTGTCACTACCTCAAGTATCAAATGACTGATAATAAATCAATAGAGTTTGAGTCCAACAAGATACAGAAAATTTCTCATGAGATCATTTCTGAGGGTATGCCCCTAGATGAGCAATTATAAGTGGCTGACATAATTGACAAACTGCCTCTTAACTAGAAGGACTTCCAAAACCTTGTGAGGCATAAGACCGAAGAAATTTCTTTGGAATCTTTGATCACTCGTCTTCGTATTGAAGAAGATGCTCGTAAGCAAGATCAGAGAGATGAGTTATTGATTGTATATAACAATAACACTAAGAAGAAATTCTCAGGTGTGGTTCATAAGCTTTCTGACACTAACTTTAAGAATCGGAACCGCAATGAGAATAAGGCTAAGAACACCAGTCACAACAAGAATTAGAACCCCTATAAGGTCCAATATGTTAAGCCACCCGCTAAGCCATCTGCTTCAAATATGGGAAGCCAGGTCATATGACATGCAAGTGCATAAATAAACCTATGAATCATCCTCCACATGTCAACATGATTATTGAGCCATTTGTGGAGGTGTTATCTGAGGTCACTATGGTTGAAGGAATTGATGGGTGGTGGATATATATTGGCGCTTCTCGCATGTCTACTATGACCGTACTATGTTCAAAACATACATAAATACTGATGACAAGAAGGTGCTGCTAGGTGACTCCCACACCACTATTGTTACTAGAACTAGTGATGTGAAACTAAAGTTTACATCTTAGAAGACTTTGCTTCTCAAAGATGTGATGCACACTCTAGAGATGAGGAAGAATCTAGTTTATGGTGTTCTTCTTAATAAGGTTGGTTTTACCCAGACCATAGGAGCAGACTTGTACACTCTTACTAGGAATGGAGTATTTGTTGGGAGAGAGTACATCACTGATGGCATGTTTAAATTAAATGTTGATGATTCTTTGAATAAAATTTCTGATTCAGTTTACATGTTGTGTGATTTTAGTATTTGACATTCTAGAGTTTGTCATATTAATAAACGTGCAATTTCAAATTTGAGTAGCTTAGGTTTAATTCCAAAGTTATCTAAAAATGATTTTGAAATTTGTGAATCATGCACTCAAGCAAAAATTTACAAAAAACAACATAAATTAATAGTACGAGAATCTGAGCCTTTAGATTTAATACACTCAGAAATATATGAATTAGATGGAACATTAACTAGAAATGATAAACGTTATTTTATCATTTTTATTAATGACTGCTCTGATTTTACTTATGTATATCCTATGAAAAATAAATGTGAAGCGCTTGACAAGTTTAAGTTATATGTAATTGAAATTGAAAATCAACTCAACAAGAAAATAAAGAAATCAAAAGCGATAAAGGCACTAAGTACGATTCGAACATGTTTAATGATTTTATAAATTAAATGGCATTATTCATGAAATAACTGCACCATATATACCTGAAATGAATGGTAAAGTTGAAAGAAAGAATAGAATTTTAATTGAATTAGTTGTAGCTATTATGTTAAGTTCTGGTGCAACATCCTTTTGATGGGGTAAAATTTTATTATCTGTATGCTATATATGCTAAATAGAGTTCCCAAGGCTAAAAGCAAAATTCCTTATACGAAATTATTAAGAATAGACAATCAAACTTGTCTTATTTGAGAACTTGAGGTTGTCTAGCTTATGTACGAATATCAGACCCCAAGAGAATTAAACTTGCAAGTAGATCCAATGAATGTGTATTCATTGGGTATGATGTTGACATCAAGACATATAGGGTTTGTGACCTTAACGCAAAAGTGATCATTGAGTCTATCGATGTTGACTTCAATGAAATGAAATTCTCTTTTAAATTGAGGAATAGTGGGGTCATATCAACTAGTCACATACTTGTGACTAGCAATAATGATAATAACAATGGGTTAGAAATAAAACCTAGAAGAAGTAAGAGAGCAAGGAGTGCTAGAGAGTATGGACCTGATTATATGGTTTATACATTGGAAGAGGATCCATCAACCCTCCAAGAAGCTTTGATTTCTTTGGATGTTGATTTGTGGCAAGAGACCATAAATGATGAGATGGATTCTATAAAGTCTAACAAGACCTGGCATTTAGCTGACTTGCCTCTTGGTTGCAAACCTATTGGTTGTAAATGGGTATTGAAAAAGAAACTAAAATCTAGTGGCACAGTGGATAAATACAAGGTTCGCCTTGTAGCTAAGGGTTTCAGGCAAATGGAGAATGTAGATTTCTTCCACATATTTTTACATGTTACTAGAACTACATATATTAGAGTACTAATATCACTCGCTGCAATTCATAATTTAGTAGTACATCAAATTGATGTTAAGACTACTTTTTAAATGGTGATTTGGAAGAAGAAATCTATATGAAACAACATGGAGGTTTTGTAATATTTGGGCAAGAAAGTAAGGTTTCAAGTTCGATAATTTCTTATATGGTCTTAAGCAAGCACCTAAATAGTGGCATGAAAAATTTAACGACTTAATGGTATTGAATGAGTTTAAGGTGAACAAAAGTGACAAATGCATTTATTACAAATCAGAAAATGACATTTGCAATATCATATGTCTCTATGTAGACGACTTACTCATATTTGGTTCCAACATTCATGTTGTGAATAATGTGAAATCATTATTGTGTAACAAATTTAATATGAAAGACCTTGGAGAGGCAAGTGTAATCTTTGGTATAAAAATTATTAGGTCAAAAGAAGGAATATATTTGGATCAATATCACTATGTGGAAAAGATCCTAAAGAAATATAAATATTTTGACTATTAACTTGCTAGCACCATATGATACAAGTATAACACTTTTTAGGAACACTGGTAAATGTGTAAGATAAACTGAGTATGCTAGCATCGTTGGCAGCCTTTAGTATGTCACTGATTGCACTAGAACCAATATTGACTATGTTGTGGGATTATTATGTAGATTTACCATTAGACATGGTATGGAGCATTGACATGCTATAGAAAGGGTAATGAGATACCTTAAGAAAACAATAAACCTTGGATTACATTACCGAAAGTTTCTAGTTGTCCTAAAAGGATTCCACATGTTGATTGGAACACTCTTTCAGATGATTCTAAAGCATCCAGTGGCTATATATTTAGCATAGTTGGTGGGGTTATTTCTTGGAAGTCAAAGAAATATACTATTTTGGAACAATCCAATATGGAAGTTGAGATGATAACACTAGCAACAGCTAGTGAAGAAGCAATTTGGCTGAGAAGCTTGCTTGCAGAGATTCCCCAATGAAAAAATCAATATTAGTTGTGTTGGTCCATTGTGATAGCATCAAGGCTATTGCAAAGATTGAGAATCGTTTTTATAATGGTAAGAAATGGAAAATACGGTGTAAGCATAGTACTATTACATAGTTTGTAACACCGCGAATTTTACGATTTTGAATTATAAGATTTTATTAATATTTTTATTAATTATATATTCGAAAATGAATTTCTGGGAATTTTCGGTAAAGAATTAGACGAAACTCTAGTTGAGTTTTAGTCTTGTAATTTTATTTCCTATTTTGTGGTAAATTTTGGTAATTTTCGGAGACAATCGGTTCTGAACCACTGTCGGGGCCGAAAACCCACCCAGTACGGCTCAAAAAGTGGTTTTTGAGTTTCGTAACTCAGAATCAAATTCTGATCGCACCGTTCGCTTCGTAATTTCATTTCGAGTCAATATAGACCCTGAATACACCCATACCTATTTTCTAAATATTTTTCACTCAGAATGCCAAAATCCGAAATTCTAATCGGATATTAGGATCGGGCGATTTATAATACCCGATCGAGTATTGGTCGATAAGACTCGGGCATGTGTACGCTCATGTCCGCTAAGTGGTCATTCCGCATTGGGATGCGAGATTTTCCTTTCCATAAAGCAAACCTCACATCACTTTAGCAAATCACTCAATCTCATCATTAGCCACCCTAGGAGATTTTTTCATCATTGCCTAGGGGGAAAATCTGATTTCCTTCTCTCCATAAACTCCACACTTCACTCTTCATTCTCACACTCTTCATTTGCAAAATTTTCTAAGAGAAGGTAAAAACCTCTCTTCATGTTTCCTCTCATTTCTCCTTTCTTATTCCATCTTCAATCCTTGATCTCTCAACATCCAACCAATGGATGT
>NW_017726268.1:0-964 GCF_001865875.1 Lupinus angustifolius | reverse complement strand
TCTTAAATGATACTTTGAATAACTTACTTTAAAATGGTAAGATTATCAAAGAACGTCTTAAATCGGAATATGTAGTTTTACTAAAAACAGTATGTTTAAAATGGATGGAAATCGTGAACGGACTTTCGATGAAAAAGGATGGTCAAGAACACGTGATGTTGGACTGGATGGATGAAATGGATGTATAATCACGATGGGAAAAAGAGAAATTATGTTAAGTATTTTAGTAACGATTTTAGAAATATCGGAAACTAACAGATTTTTATTGTGGTAGTTACGAAGATTTCGGTGTTCAAACCTTGAAACCAAGCCAACCGTAGTTGACAAGTAAAAATACGCTTCATTAAGGTGAGAGAGAACACATCAGGACATAGTGGTGTCCGAATATGACACCCGGATCTCCTAAACCATCTCAAAGGTTTTGGAGTTAACTTGGGTTTTAGGAAACCCAATATTTTTATGTTTGGATGTTTTTGAAGATATATGATTGTTGATGAAATGTATTGAATATTTTATGTGAGAGAGAACACATCGTGACATAGTGGTGTCCGAATATGACACCCGGATCTCCCTTACAAATACCCTTTGAAGGTTTCTCAAAGTGTATGAGTTGTTTGGAGTGAAGAGATTTCGTTTGGAGTGAACACCTTTGACTTTGAAATCTGAAAAACACTTCCAACAGCTCTCAGTAATGGGTTACTCATTTGAGTAATGGATTACTCAAACTTTCTGTCCATTTGAAATTCGAATTTTACATTGAATAATCGGTTACTCAAACTTTCTGTTCAACATATACTTAAAAATTATTTTGAGTAATCGGTTACTCACTTTGAGTAATCGGTTACTCAGCTTCAAAAAATCAGTTTTTCAGTTGGATAACTCTTTTCTCACACATGTAACTTGTTACTCAATGAAGTAACCTGTTACACACTATTTTTGAAAAATGTTTTAAGTCTTTTAAAAA
>NW_017726267.1:0-21664 GCF_001865875.1 Lupinus angustifolius | reverse complement strand
GAAGAGGAGGAGGAGGACGAGGTCGTTGAGCTCGTAAACATAGAGAGCTCGGTGGAGGTGATCAACCTCGTGTCTGACTCGGAAGAGGAGAAGGACCCGAGTGAGGGGTCCAGCATTCCTGGCATCTTTTGAGTCAGCTTGTGGGCCAGTCGATGTCCCCTTTTTGTTTTGATGGGGCTGTGTTTCTTTTTGGATTTTGTATATGTTAGTGGCGATGTAGTTTCCGCCTTTGTTGATTTAGTTTGTATGAACTAAAGATGACTTAACCGTTTATATGCATTGTGTTATTCAGGAAATTGTGAATCAGGTTAAGTTATCATTCGATAACGATAAGTTGATTTTCCGCATTTGAGTTACTTAAAGTGATGTCCCGGAAAATGAAGGTTTTAAAAGGAAACAATTTTATACATCACCATTTCAAAAAAACAAATTTACCCATTTTTCCGCAATGTTTTTTTGGAAGTATTTTTTGGGGCGTTACATAGTTACTCTCTACAAGAGTTGTTAGAGTTGATCATATACACATTGAGAATAACTTAGCAAATCCTTTGATAAAAAGGAATATCTAGAGAGAAAGTCCATAATATGTCTAAGAGCATGAGACTATTGCCATTAGAACGAAGATCACTCATGATGGTAACCCGACCTAACTGACTAGAAATCCCAAGAAATAGGTTCAATGAGTAATAACAAATTACGAAGTGATATGAAAATGAACATGCTATAAAATTATGAGAAGTTTGATTCCTGTAATATATGTAAAGATGAGTTAATCTCTTAATGAGATCTATAGTCTAATTAGAGTGGTGTACCTAGACTATAAGAGTACTCTTGATAGACTCGCCTATGTGAATGTGGAAGTGAGGGCCGCTTCCTATGAAATTTTGGGTCATAAATTTCTAGAGCATTTCACTATATTGGATAGACGTGCATGACCATTAACACACAGACTTTACAAAATACACCTTCGAAAATGTTGTGTGTGGTTTGATGCTGGAGATAGAGTTCAAGACTACAAGTCACTCTAGTAAAATCTACATCTTATTCACTAAGCAATGATTCAAGTCTCATGACACCTTTGTTTATGTAAAATCTTATTGAGATCACAGAAACTCCTGAAAGTCATTTTTAAATTCAAGTGGGAGATTGTTGGAAATTGTTTGAAAAATGATGGTTTCAAAGTATTTTTTTAAAGCACGTTAATGTAGCCATTAATGGGGATCTTGGGGATGTGAAATGAAAAAAATCCTTCAAGTCCCACATTGCTTGGAGGAGGGAAGTTGAAAGTCTTTATAAACCTTAAGTTACAACCTTGGGATATGCCCCAAGGGGTACAATGAGTTTTGTGAGTTGGTGAGGACTCACAAATAAAACTCCTCCACACACACGCGCACCACCACCTCCTCCTCCTTCGTCGCCCGGTTGGGTTCGAAGAGTGGAGAGTGAAGTGGAGGAGCAGATCTCGATCAAAGAGACAATGATCCGTCAATTTTTTCAGTTGTTGGATCATGTAGTCGTTTGGATTTTCCCACTATTGGATGGGGGAGCTGTTGGAGGCCTCGGGGTATAAATAGAGGATTTCTCCCCTCATTATAACTCGCACTAGTGATCAATCTTCCTTGACTTTCTTCTTTCTCCCCATAAAATTATGTCGACACATTTCCAACACATTCTCTCCTTTTCTTTTCGTGGCACTATAGAGTTGGCACAGATAGCCATATTGTGGAAATTCGAGAATTGACACTTGTAGTAGCCATATTGTAGGTGTATTTGAAAGCGATTCTTACAGTGTAGTAAGAAATCATATAATAGAGAATTGTCTTGTTTTATCTTAGGGACGGCATGGTTGATAGTTTGCTTGCACAATTTTAGCAACAACATGAAACATCTTAAAGAGAGCGACTTGGTCTTAACTCAACCAGTAAAGATTATTTCGTGTCATTCAGAATTGTTACGAGCTATGCAAACAACAATGTGGTATGTTGGTTAAGAAGAAAGGTTTAAGGAATGAGGTGCGGGAAGTTGTAGATTCGAGTCTCACTCATAGCAAATTAAAAAAAAATTATACGGTGGTTTGATGGTTAGGGAGAAGGTGTAGAGTAGAGGAAGTTGAAGGTTCGAGTCTCACACACAACAAATACTAATTTTTCTAAAAATAATAATATTATCTATAGGTGAGGGGATTATAAGTTACCTATCCTCTAAAGATTATTAAAGATTTGATAAAGATTAGCAAAGATGATTAACAAATATAACTTGTCATGTAAGCAATTTGTCAATTAAAATTGATTGATATCCGCAAAATATGTAAATTAAAACTGACCGATATCTGCAATCTTGTTGGGCTCTCGCCAAGAGAGGTCTCCGAAGTGAGAAATCCCAAACTTACTGTCTTTGGTTTGCTAAGCAAAAACCTCTTTCTCACTCAGCGAGACTAATAGATTTCACAACAACAATTTGTTCTAAATAATTATTTTAAAGTTGGAATATATATGGCAATTTACGAGTAAAGTAAAAAACAAGATCAACAGAAAATAAAATTATTGAACCATTTACAAATTAAAAGAATATATTCTCTTCACAATTTATTGATGTCAAATGAGTTGTTAAATGTTTAATGGGATATGTATTTTACTTTTAATTATCATAATATTCTTCATAAAAATGTATTATTTTACATAAAAAATTATTTATATAAATATAAACATTATTTAATTAAACTGAGTTACAATAAAATATATATTTTATTTCGCATATAATAACAAAATCCCCGTTGTAGTTTGCACGTCGTGCCCAGTTTACTCCCCTCACTCTCATAGTCTCATTCGTTGAATTTAAGGATTAAATTAGCCAAATTAAAATTAAATGAATTAAAATTGTCCAACGAAAATACATTTAAATCAAAAGAAAAATAAGGAAGAAACTACATACTATGTCATTCGATCAATATGATCCATATCCACAAGTACTAGGAATTGTTTTCTATTTTAGAGAATTAGAATTATCATTACAATCAACCTTGGATCCCACAAATTGAAATAGCCAGAAGGCGACCTCATTCAGTTCAAGTTTCTAGGCAAAATAAGGTATGACGCTCTAGCCTATAGAAAAATTACTACATGATCCATGATTAATAATGTGAATCACATTTTCAAATAAATTCATTTTATTTTAAATCACAAATGTATGTTTATAATGAGGATTTAGTTAGGACTATTAGTCCATATAATAATTTCTATTCACTCAAATTTTATGGAATTATTAGCTTCAATAATCTATCAAGACGTTCGTCTAATAATATAATATGCTAGATTATTAGAATTATCAAAAGATTAATAATTTAATTTCTGAGAATGTCACTTACTAAAAGGGGTAATTACACATCCAGAAAGAAATTAAGTCTTGATACATGGTACTACCAACAAAAAGTAACTTTAACAATGTGAGCGTTATAGAGGTACCAAAACACAAATGAGATGGATGTTTGTTCCCTCCACAAGTCCAAAGACCTCATATTTCTTCTCCTTAAAATTCCAATCTTCCAAAATTTCAGGCAAGGCACCTCAACAAAAAAAAAATACATTTTAATGGAGGAGAACAAGCAACTAATGCTCTTACTTTGTTGACATTGTGCACACTAGTTAGCAAAATTGTTTGAACTTTATTATATACATTAGAATGTACCCAAAAAAAATTATATACGTTACTCTAAGGAATTGAAGGCAATTTTCTACATTTTTCTTATCCGTCTGATTGAAGCTCTTACTTTCTAGACATTGTACATATGAATTAGCAAATTAAACTTTTATGAACTTATTACCATTATACACGTTAATGATAATGAATTCTGTTTCATTGGCCTTCTAACATTTGTATAGATCAGCATTTGACTTTGCCATCAACTGTGTTTTGAAATGGATCTTTTTTCCTAAATGATTAACTTCGCTATTAACTATGTCAATGAAACAAAACCTTATGGACCTACTTTGTAAAATTTTGTGATCTTCATTTATAACTTACATAACTTCAGAAAGCAACCTAAAGAATAATGACAAAGGATAAGAACACTTCTAGTCAACAGATCCAAACAACAAAAGAGAAATAACTTGCATGTGTGCATATATAGCTTGTTTATTTGTGTTTGTTTCTACGTTGTTGTTGACCATTCTTTCTATTCTTGTCACATTTATTTCTTGAACTCACAAACTTTATGGCCAAAGATTTTAATTTTATAGTTAATTTAGTATTTAGATGTTACTTGACCAAATTATGTATATAAAGAGAAGAAGCAAGTTAACCTGCTTATACAAGCAAACAAACCTAAGAAATGTTTATATGATCAAGCTATGCGTGTTTGTTCAAAACATGATACTGATTTTCTATATTCTACAATGATTATATATTGAAGAGTATGGTTGCAAATGGATCCTTCCATTACAAGTCCTAATAACGTGTTCAAATAACTCAAACACCTTTCATTTTCATAATTTTGATACCAATAATATCATGGAAGCTGGTGGAGATAGAGAATAGTGATTGAACATAGTGTTTCATATAATTAAATACCTCATTAGTAATATACAAACATCTACTATATTATATTCTTATCGACAATAATAATCAAGTTTTAATCTCATTGTGTATGAAAAGCTATGTTAATCGAAAAATATTATAATACTTTATTATGAGAATAAATCAGGTTCATTTATATTATTAACAAATAGACTTATGATATTTCTAATCTATATTCAATGTATTCAAGACTCTAGAACCAGATTTTTTCATTCATTTATATTATAGAGATGTGTGCTTGTGTGGATGATAACTGACAAGTAGACAGTTCCTTCTACACACAGAATATTACAGGGGCCTACAGATATACAACACAAGTAAACAATTTAAGATAATTCTCCTTTACATAACAAAAGGATAGTATGCTCCACAAGGTACCTAATATCATAGGTCACTATGACCCTTCCATTACAAGTCCTAATAACTTTGACATAAATGTCTCATTTCCTCTTGAAACAATTAGATATTATCACAAAGAATGGTTATTAGTTGTCCGCATTTTCTATATCTCATTGTATCCCAAGTCAATTGGAAGTTAACACCTACATGAAAATAAAAATAAGAAAATGTACAATAACATTTTTATACTATTTGGTAGCATATGATTGGTTTGGGGTAGGAGACGGAAATTTTTGGGGACAGAGAACTTGTTATCACAAAAGTAAAAAGAAATTTTTTAAAAAGAAAATGTAATATTTTTATATTTATTTGTAAAAGATGATTGGTCTGAGATAGATAATGTGACACACTTAGGAATAGGTGATCGCTATCCCACTTTAACATACTTTATGCTAGCTACATATTCTGCAGCCAATTGCACTCAACAAACTTCTAAATCATTTTTTTTTCTAATTTCTTATCCTCACTTTCTCACTAGCCATATGATGGAGGAAGATAAGTATATTCAAGCATCAACAAAAGGAAAAAATGTCCAAAGCTTCTCTTCATGCTCAGAGCCACAGCATCAAAATCCAAGGAAGAAAAAGAACAAGTTAGAGAAAAACAAGAGAAGGTTCAGTGATGAACAAATAAGATCACTTGAAATCATATTCGAGTCAGAGTCAATGCTTGAGCCAAGGAAGAAGTTGCAACTAGCAAGAGATCTTGGTTTGCAGCCACGCCAAGTTGCTATATGGTTCCAGAACAGAAGGGCAAGGTGGAAATCAAAAAGGATGGAGCAAGAGTACAGAAAGCTCAGAGATGAATATGATAAGTTAGCATCTCGGTTCGAGTCTCTAAAGAACGAGAAGGAATCTTTACAATTACAGGTAAAATCTAAACACATCGATCATATTTTCTCGCAATTATCCACAATTACAGTAAATACGATATATCTGAGTTTGCTACTACAGCAATTTAAAATCATTTGCTGCATATGTACTCAACAAAGTATATGCAGTGTCCTAGGCCTTGATGGTATTACAAAAAAAAATTATTTGTACACCAAATTGTATACACTACTTATATAGAGTTATTTATCAGCATGTGCAAAAAACTAGTAAACAATGTTTTTATTATGAGTGTTAATAGAAAAACTGATTGTGTTATTTGTTTTACAAACAGTTGCAAAAGCTAAGGGAATTGGTGGGGACATGTTATGATGGTAGAAGAGAAATGAAGGGTGGCAAAGAAAATAGCACAGAAAAGGGTGGTTTGGAAGATAGAGAATGCATGAATTATTCAGATGATCAAAATGAGAAGAACATTAGGAGTGAAAAATCTGAGGAAAGAGGACAAGAACAACATCATGTTTTGAGAATGGATGAGCATGAAGAGATTCTTCCTTTGGCATCAACACTTGAAAAATGGTACAATGTGGATCCAAATGGTAGCTTAGACCAGCCATGCAGCAGTTCACAATGGTTAGATTTCTGGACTTGAAAAGTGAAACAATACCATTCTATGTTGCATGTTTGATGTTTCCTTGAAGAAGGAACAAAGATTTGTTGGCTCTTGTGCAACCAACATGTTCAAAACATGGTAGCCAAAGAATCTCAAAGATGAAGTTTTGTAGGCTTGGCTTGAAAGAGAAAGAATTATGATGATAGCCTTAATTCACTTCTTCAGAGATTTGGAACAAGAAAGATTGTGTCATGTTAGTGTTCATGCTTTCCAAATCTGTGTGTGAGCGTGTTGTTTATTTATTCATGTTTTCCTTTCCATTGTTGGGTTATAGGGTGATTTATTTAAATCTAAGATCTCTATCTATTCTTAATTTAGCATCTATTCATATTTTAACATCATGTGTGGTGTCATTAAGACATGACTAGGATACATAAGTATATTATAACTTGACTTAATGAAGCTGTGAGTTTGTGAATTTCTTAGCTGGTATTAACTCTTTAGGATCCATTTGCATCTTATAATGTGTGTAGAATAAATACAGCTGAAAATCAACTTTGTTTATTTCAGCATGAGGAAATCTGATGATAAAGTGCTCAAAGTTGTAAAAGTATACTCTTACACTTTGAATAAAGATTTGTTGTCCCAAATCATATTTCAGATTTTATCTCACACTAATGATAATAAAACAAAAATAACAATAATAATAAATGTTTAAAAATTTTAACTAGCATGATATGTTTTTATTGACAGAGATTTAGTACAACAGATCTATGTTCCTCTTAAGCTTGGACAATATGGCAGACATACAAGTATAGAAAATGAACTGTTTCGTTTCATCTAATTTTCTTTTAATAGCCACTCTGACTTCAGTACATTTACAAGCCCTGGATATAATTTGTGGCCTTCAATTTCCTCAGGAAAATAAGGAGGAAAATATAGGTAGGGTTTGGTAAACATGCTTCAGCATACGAAATAGAACGAGTTTAATTCTGTGTATCGTTTATGTTCTATAAATGGAGCACAACATAAGAGTGTGACATTTTATTTCAATTGAAAGATGTGAAACAAAGATAACATAAATAAAACATCATGTGCCATGTTTCGTACACACCAATAACAAAAACATTATCATAAATTAATCAAGAAGCTATGTAAATTCATTAATGTAGTTTTCCTACACTCAGTATTAATCAATGTGGACGAACTTAGTGAAATCACTACTATGTGCATGTTTGTTTTCACCTTGGGAAGCTTCATAATCACATTCAGTCCTAGCTTTCGGTCAGAATCACGTTTAGTGATAGTGCCACCTTGAAACAAAACATACACTTAGAATTCGACTTAGGTGGGAGAATTTTTTTTGGTGTTTAGAAAACTTTGTGCTTATATACTATTGTGGTATTATAACTTGTGGAATTTTTCTGTATGAGGATGGTGATAAAGAAAAAGTCCCCTCTAGGAATACTTGGAAAGAGAGCAAGGATGGTTAAGTTGAGTTCTCATCTTTGACAGATTAATAATAAATCACAACTAATTATATCATGTGTTAATATTTTTTTGTTGACATATGTATTAATACTTTGTTACTTTTAGTAATTTCCATATACATTATTTTTATATTAAATTATTTTAAAAAAAAATATAGCAATTTTTTTTAAATTTTTATGCAATAAACTTATATTCAAAATTTTCCGAACTTTATACATAGTATTCCATTTTATTTTCAAATAATTGAGGAACTAGTGACACTGAAAAACAATAATATTCGAAAATGGGTAGATCAGTGTAGATGGGGTTTTGTATAAATTTCAATCTCATAAGTCATAACACGTATTATACATCGCTTTAAAGCCATCAAACTCAAACCTTATATAACTCAAACAGGACAATAAGCTTCAACAGAAGAAAATAGTGGTTTTATGAAGTTGAAATTTTATTAGAATATAACTGAATAAATGTATGAAACTGAAGTCATACCCAAGTACTAACAAAACCAATCTTGGTAAATAAAACTAATAAAGGGAATAATACATTACAAGGGGTTCATTGAATATAAACGTCCTACTGCAAGAACTCTCTTGGATCAGTAACAAAACCAGTCAATGCAGATGCTGCAGCTGTATATGGAGAAGCCAGGTATATTTCACCTTCCTTGTGCCCCATTCTGCCAGGGAAGTTCCTATTTGTGGTTGAAACACAAACCTGCACAACCATCAAATATTCCATAAGCAATGGAATAAAGTTAACAAGTCTCATTACTCATCATATGGTAGAGAAGCCATTCATCTGTGCTAGTTACAACATTAAGAAACATACATTTTATATTCTACAATAAAAATTGAAGAAAAAAAACAAGAGAAAAAACCATCTTCATTCTCATCAAACCCAGCTTACATCCTACTCTTCAGGGATTTATTTTCTTTTGCATTTTACAGTTTTTAAATTGTTAGGATTTTACTTTATTTTATTTAGAAAAAATAAAATAAAGTGACCATATAATCATGTCTTACCTTTTTCTTCTTTCATAATACCCTATCTAACTACATAGTATAGAGCAAATAGTGACTCAAGTGAGAACAATTCTTACACAAAAACTGTGAGAACAATAAATTTGGGTCTTAAAATCAGATGGATGGTTTGGATTAAAAGTTAGTGATTAGTCACATGATCACTCTTAATCTTGACCATTCAAATAATATCCAATAGTCCATATTAAGTGTTCTCATTTCTCAAAGTAACAATTGTTCTTACTGAGTCACTTCTGCATACACCATTTAACATATGGTTGCCAGTTTTACCCTTTCTAATTACACTAGTGTCTTGGGTTTAACCATTTCTAATTTCACTTGCTGAAAGGTTCATTTTATTTCATGTGATGCAACGCAACTGGGTAGGAATTATGAGAGAAGCAAAGATATAGATAATTGTTGATTATATTACAAGATACTCCTGACAGAAGCAAAGGAACTTGCCTGAGGTTCATTCAATCGTGCATATGTATCTTTTGGGCCACCCAAACAAGCACCGCAACTAGGACTAGCAGGTGTGTCACACCCAGCTTCTTCAAATATCTGTGAGCAAGTCTTTCCACCTGATCCAGGGACTGGGATGCTATATAAGTCCATCCAAACCTGAAATTCAATTAATAGAAATGTCAGAATGAGTTATCTATCATTGCAATCAACATGGAATTCATTAACTGTAAAACCACTGAAGCAAAGGTATCAAACCTTCTGTGTTGCAGGCACAAGAAATGTGGGAACTTTGACCTTTTTACCCTACAGATATATCAAGTTCTTCATTAGGGGAAATAGTATCATATCAAAAAGATTAAAAAAAATGTGGGGATGGATTTTAAGATAAATAAATGACCCATAACATGCACTTCAAAGATTCACAGGAGTCAGGAGACATTTACACAAAACATGTCTAAAAAGCAGCATAAATTATATATAAAACTGAGTAAATGATTCAATGCAAGATGTAATACCATATAAGAATGTACACAAAAAAATACCATACAAGAAAACAGGCAGACTGCATTTTAGAAGACCCGTAGCTCATACAATACTACATCGACAAATGTTGCAGTAAATGTAGCCTTGTACACAAAATAAGTAGACCCGGACTGAAAAGGCCGCATCTTTTATAACTTTGGCATATAGAACTTTGCATGCACATTAGGGAAATATATTGCTTACTGCTGCTAGAAAAACTTTTGCTACAGCCAAGAAATCCTCTGTTTTTCCACCGGTACAAGATCCTATGTACACTCTGTCAATTTTCACATCCTTGCACTCTCTTGCTAAAGCCCGGTTATCTGGAGAGTGGGGCTGCAACATCCATATGCATTGTATTAGCTGTGGAATGGTGTTGAGTAATAACAAAAAAATAGTACAGAAAATAAACAAAAAATAAAACCACAGTGGAAATGTGAAGGACTGACCTTGGCCACCAATGGCTCCAATTTTGAGACATCAAATCTATACTCAGAAAGAAAACTAGATACCAACATAAAAAAAAAGGGTCTGAGTAATGGGTAAAAATGATCACCAATGGATACTAATATTTCAGTTGCTAGTAGCTACATTCCGTTTCTCTTCAGCATAATTTTGCAGATGTTATGTTAGTTCTCCTTTATTAACTTCTAGATGATGCATGCTAAAATATAACCATGTCAATGAACAACAATCATGCATATAAGTTTGGTCTGATAGGTTAAATCCATATACAACATGACAATCCAAAGAGGAGATTTTTCGAAGAAGCGGGCCAAGTTAGATATGAACATGTAATTGGAGGGAAAATGGGGTGGGTTGATATTTGATCAGTAATCATTGAAAAGAAATTGAGGCTCATCTTGTGATTAAATTTCGGGCCTATGATGACACATTTAATATGATTAGTGCCTATTCAAATGAAGATCATTTGGGCATGTGTGGAGGATATCCTTAGATGTCCCAATAAGGAAAGTATATCAAATGAAGATTAGTCTCATTTCTAGAGGACAAGGGAGACCAAGAAAAACAATAGGTAAAACGGTTTAGAAATCAATGCTTTGTCAATGGCATGATTTATGATAGAGCACTACGGCATCGT
The DNA here is from genome assembly GCF_001865875.1 of Lupinus angustifolius. NCBI lineage: Eukaryota > Viridiplantae > Streptophyta > Magnoliopsida > Fabales > Fabaceae > Lupinus > Lupinus angustifolius. Next base: position 10,648 of record NW_017726267.1, on the reverse strand, counting down.
TCGATCCATGTAGTTGACCCATCTAGTGGGACTAAAGCATAATTATTGTTTATGTTTTAATTTCATTAAATGACAAGAGAACAAGAGTAACAAAATCATAACTAAAATATACTCACATAGTCACATGAAAACTTCCTTAGTAATCACAAGGAAGTGACACCATTGGGTCTATATTACTATGATAAATATTTGTCGTGTTTATTTTACAAACATCATTCCAATTATATACTACAACTTGTCCATCAAAACATATAATGCCAATAGATAAAATGCAATTTATTGAATAATATCCTATACATGGAACATTTACTTTTCGTTATCAATCATCACGGAGTTTTAAGGGGTAAACCAAGGAATTAGAAATATATTGATTACCTTGCTTGCAGGTCACTGTAAACTGGTTCATATGGCACAGATGTCCTACCCTGCACGAGAAATAAAAACAGTATTAAAGCCAATTCTGGCCAAGACATAGGCAACATATGCAAAGGGATCACGCGTGGGGAACACAGACAGCCACTACTCCATCAAAACTTCATGAGATGACATATTCATTGGGCAGGATTAGATATTGGAATCAATAAGATGAAAAAGAAAAGCATGATACAGTCACTAGTCACTACTATTCAAGACATGATAGAATCATACACACTCCTCTGATGATAACAGAGCCAAAGAATTACCAAGCTGAATCTTGTCCCAACCTAGGTATGGAAAAGTAAATGCAACCAATTTTTTATTAAAAGAAAAGGGTAGTTCATTGGTTCATTGAGAGAAAGAAGAGAGGTATGTGCAAAAATGCTAACATATACATCTAACATGAGGGGTAACAAAACAATTTAAGTGCATCTGCTCAGTTTCACAAACCTCGAGATATTTAAATGTAGTGTTGTCAGCAGGAACAATACCATTCTTTCCTCCAGCTTCAACAGCCATGTTGCACAATGTCATCCGTTCTTCCATCTATCCAATGGGTAAATAACATAAACAATAGAGTTACATCATAGCATAACATCTTGCTGAACATACTTACATTTAAACTTTCAATAGTTGAGCCAACAAACTCCATTGACTTATAGGTTGCACCAGCCACAGATATTTCACCAATAGTCTGCAAGGTAAATATTCACTCATGTCAGGATGTGATTCTTATATTCCCTACATGCAAACAAGCTAATTAAAGAACCCAAGGTTACCATATTAATCTGAAATATTCAGCAGAAACAAATCAAGTATACTTACTTGCAAGATCAAATCCTTTGCAAGCAAATAAGGGGGCATTTCTCCATCCATTACAAATCTCAGAGTTGGAGGCACCTGCAATTTAACAATTACCACTACTATTAATAAAGAGAATAGAAAGGTGATAGTAAAGAATGAATCTAAAACATAGTAACTTGAAACAAAGACCTTAGTAAAACATAGAATTACCTTGAGCAGGAGCTTCCCTGCTCCCAACACAAAACCTGCATCGGTATTGCCAATCCCCGTAGCAAATTGACCAAACGCTCCAGCAGTACAAGTGTGAGAATCGGTACCTAAGAGAACCTGCAGGCAGCAGAATGGGATTAACAAAGCAAGAACCATTTTTTTGTCAAACAACACAATACTTGAACATTCTTTCAAATAACTTTTTAAACTAAACAAACCTCTCCTGGCCTACAATGACCTTCCTGAGCAAGAGCAACATGGCAAACACCTTTGTAGTCTGGATTTGCCTACATTGTTATAATCTCGCAGTCAACATTCATGGACATCACACAATACAATGATCTTTAAGAATTGAAACAACCAAATTAATAATTTAATACTAAGAAATGAAAAGAACATGTACCTTGAAATTACTAAGATCCTTAATATCATAGAAGTACTTGATATTCTGCTCGTTACAAAAATCTCTTAATATGTCTACATTACGATTGGCACGTTCATCACTTGTGAATATATAGTGGTCAGGTATTATTACAATCTTTTCGCGATCCCAGACCTTCAATTTCAAAGGATTTGTGCAGTCAGGATAACAAAATGACAAAAAATTGGTCTTAGCATGTAAGAGGAACAGACATTAAGCAACTGTAGAAAATAAAACAGATCCTTGAATGAGTCTGATCCTACTTTCTTCAGATCACTTTCATAGTTTCATTACACAGAATCAATCCCATTTTCTTCAAAAACTATCATAATCGAAAGACACCCCTTTCCCAAACTACATAAAACTGAAGTCAATAACTCCAATACAATCCAAGCTCACATAAAGAATGTTCACATACCAGTTCAATGCTTAATCTAAAATAAATTTACAACCATCTTAAATCAAAATCCCAGACAAGACATTGAGAAATGGCAATCCAATTACCTTGGCATTCTCACCAAATTCCCTCTTAAAAATCCCGATAGAACCAGGGCCACAGACATCATGTGTCATCAAAACATCAACATTAACCCAAACATTATCCCCAGGACTCAAATAGGATTTCTCAGAAGCTCTAGCAAATATCTTCTCTGTCATCGTCATTGCCGTTTTCACCTGAAACCAAACAAGCCTCAAATTACCAACAAGGTCTCAAAAGTCACAAAAAACCAAAAGGCTAAACATAAAAAAAAAGTAGTAACGGAACTGATCCAGTGGTTGATGGTTGGCGTTGCGCTTGGTGTGGTGCAGCAATGGAGCAACAGATTCTCCTGGAAGCCGGTTTGTGGCATCTGTGACGTGAACTAGAAGGAGAGAGACCAATATCTTTCTGAGAAACCAAAAAACACATGGGTTAGTGCAAAGTTAACATTTTTTTATAAAAGGATGCAAAATAAAAAAATATGCAACATATGAGGAAAAATAGGAGAATGAAATTAATGTGATAATTGGTGTAAAAAGAAGAAAAGAACCTTTGATTGGAAGAAGGATGTAGAAGTTGGAGCAATGAGAGAGGAAGCCATGATCATAGCTACACAAATATTGAGATTTCAATCAATTATTATTCCAATCAAAATCTTGTAATCTAAGGGTCTACTTGCAAGTTGAGTTTTGGAGGGAAATGAAAAGCTTCAGAGATATGAAATACACTCCTGAGTTCACTCTACAGACTTATGTTTCACTTTCTTTCCTTCCGAAACCCAACTCACAAACAGAATCTTCCCTTTTATTATTTGAATAGTAAAAGGGAAATGAAAACAATACACAAGAGTATAGGGTATAGTATAGCAGTAAGTATAGCATTATGATGAGTAGGAATAGTACAAATATGAGTATAAGAACAATTTCAATCAAAGTGATTCATTTGATGTAGAATAATGAATAGAATCAGATTTGTTAAATATTAGTATTAGCAATAAAATGGAAAATAATGAAGGGAATCGAAACTGAGCAGAAATGTCACTTACCTGGAGAGACGGTCTTGATGGCACGGCGGAGCGTGAATTGATCTGGCGGCTGTGGTCTACGTTTTTTGGGTGAAGCAGGTCGGAAAAGGGTACCTTTTTGTAAGGTGGATTTGGAAATAAACAAGCGATAAAACTACCGTCAAAATAATTAAAATATTTCATACCTTTTTAATATGAGAAAAAATGTATATCTTTAATTCATCATTTATTTTGAATTATTATCGATTTAATGCAAATAAATGATGAATAATAGACTGATTGTGTATAAAATCTTTATATTATCATTGCATAAATACTACACTCTTTTAATATTTTGATATTTAAGGTTGTATGTACTTCTATACTAATATATGAATATAACTAATGGGTATTTAGTTAATTGAACAACGTGTAATTTCTATATTTCAATTTTGTCATTATTATTATATAAATATGCATAAAGCATATTCAGGTAATTGAACATGTATAATTTCATTCAATTCCATTTAGTAATCTTTAATAAATAATTTCTATATTCGAATTTTATCATTTTGTAACATTTTAATAATAACTACATCAAACTTGCACATATTCTTTTATTCTTTTCTATTAATGTATTACTATTATTTCACACATTCTCATACTTTTATTTTCTCTATTAATTACCTCAAGAAGATCAATTTTAACTGACATCTAAAAACACCAAATGACACACTAAATGTATGTTTGGTATAATTAAAGTTTTGAGTTTTTCCTTATTTTTTTGAAAAATAAGCTCAATATGTAAATTGTGTATGTTTAACAACCAAATGGATTATAAACTCGGTTTTTATAAATGAAAATTATAAGCTCCAAAATCATGAGTTAGTTTATTTTTTAAATTTTTTCACTTCTCATTTTATCACATAGTAACTTTATATATTTTCTCATTTTTACTCTTCCACCAAACTTCATAATTCTCCATATTAATATTAATATTAAAACTTTCATAAAACTTGACATTTTTGTATTATTTATTTCGTGAATTGCGTAACTCAATTTTAACAACTTCTATTTATTTTTATGTCATGTTATTTTTAATATTAATATTGGTTTTTATATTGTATTTTATTTTATTTTAATATATTTGTTAGCTTTATACAATATTAAAAATTAAAAAAATTATAGTGAAAATATATATGATGGTAAATATTAAAAAAATGTATATTTAAAAAATAATGTAAAAAACAAGCAAAATAATCATAACATAAACATTGTCCAATCAAAACATATTAGTTTATAATCAGTTTCCAGCTAAGGTACTCAAACATATATTATAGAGTAAATTACATTGACATTTCTAAGCATAGTTATAAAAACTGTACCGTACCGGCCGGTTCAACCGGTGAACCGGACCCATAACCGGTACGGTATAGGTGTTGAACCGGCCAAGTATCAAAACCGATCAAAACTGGTGAACCGGCTGGTATTTTACTAAACCGGTTGGTCACATATATTTTTTTTTTTTAAAAACTAAAAAACTCATTACAAGGTGACCCATCTTTCCAACTCTTCTTCAACACTTCAAGGCACATGCTTCCAAAGCATACTTAGATTACACATTTTGGTTCCTAACATTCGTGTGTAATCTCAGTGACATTTGTGTAATCTTGGAGTACTGTCTGAAGATAGGATTTGATAGAAAAATATAATATTCATATAAGATAACTTTGACTCCTTGATGTTAAATGTTAAAACTCTAAATTTATTTGTTTTATAGAGTGAGTTGTGAAGTTATGTCATTTATTTATATTTTGTGGTTGTTAAGTGATACTTTTGGATTGATATATGTTTTTTAATTTAGACTTTGAATTTGTTAAAGACTTAAAGTTGTTTATTTATGTGAATTTTGAGTAGATTATAAATATGGATCATAAATTTGAGTATCTACCTATTTGTAATTTTTTTGTTATAGGTTTATCTATATATAAATATAAGTAGGTATGTCCGGTTTAACCGGCATGCAGTTTAATTACTGAACCACTAGTTGAACCACTGTACCACTATACCAGTACCCTGACCGGTTTGATAACCGGTACTGTTTTAACAACACTATCTCTAAGTTTTAGTGAAATTACACAAATCACCTATCCATTTTTTACACCTACAAAAAACCCTAATTCATATACATATATAACACTGATTACCTTTGCATAAGAAATAAATGCGATCTTCATCACAAAAATAGTGATAACTGTAATTAAGTTAAACAAAATATAATATATTATTGAAACAAGTCTAAATAGTATACGAGTCAATACATTTTCAATATTTTTTGTATATAAAAATATAACATAAGAGTGATTTAAATATATCTCCTTATAATTATTGATCTATTTTGTAATGAACCAAAAATAATGAAAATGTGTTGACTAGTTTTCTATTTAGATTTGTAATAAGTGTCAAACATATCTAAAATTCATACACTTTTATGGCACTTATCTTAAGCATAATTGAGAAAAATCAACTTAAAATAATACTTTTTGTATAAAATATCACAATCTTGTATATTTGTATGTGTATTTGTCAGTTTCAATCCTAGAAACATGATAAGAGTCGGAAGACCTTCCGGCTCTCAAAGGCCGGCTGAAATGAAAACAGGATTAGTACAGCTCATATGCGCCAACCCTTTTGCTGGATTAGACCACGAAGATCCATACAACCATCTCACTAAATTTTATGAGTTGGTTAGTACTGTTGGGATCTCCAAGTCTGAAGAAGAGACCATCTTTCTAAGACTTTTTCGTTAACATTAATCGGAAAAGCTAAAGAATGGTTCCTCGATCTCCCACAACATATGCAAAATGACTGGAATCTGGTGGAAGAAAAATTTATGTCGAGATATTTTCCGCAAAGAAAATTTATGGATTTAAGAACTGCGATCTCCACCTTTATCCAACCTTTTGGGGAAAGCCAATGCGAGGCATGTGATAGATTTAAATCTATGCTCAGAAAGTGTCAAACCACGGATTTGACGTACAAACTCAGATTCATATCTTTGTTAATGGACTTCAGCAGCAACATAAATGGATCTTAAATGCAACTGCAGGTGGACAATTAATGGCTAAACCTCTACAGGAAGCAATTGAAATTATCGAATCCATGGCCTTGAACGATTAGAAAAGTCAACACCAACGAAGGCCACCACCTAGGCAAGGTGGAATGCTTGAACTGAACTCAGCTGATGCCGTTTTGGCCCAACATAAACTGCTTCAACAACAGTTAGAGGAGGTAACAAAAAACTCAATGATATGCCAAAACAGTTGCGGGAAACCTCAAAGAATCAGATTTATAGGTGTGACAATTGCAATGAGGATCATGATGTCAATGTCTTCCAAAATGAGGAAGTTCATTTTGTTGGAAATCCTCCAAGACAAAATTTTCAAGGTAATTACCGTCATGGGGGTAATAATCAATTTCAAAAGAATCAACCTTGGAGGCAAGAACTTCCTCAGAAAACAAAACTTCTACCCGGAATAATCAGTATCAGCATCCAACTCAGGACAAAAGCATCAAACTGGAAGACACTTTGAAGCAGTTTATGCAGATGACCATGGTAAATCAGAAAAACACTGATGCTTCTCTCAGGAATATGGAAATACAAATTGGGCAGTTGGCCAAGCAAATAGCTGAAAATGAAAAATCAACATTTTCAGCTAACACAGAAATAAACCCTAGAGAACATGGCAATGCAATCCTGAGAGGTGAATCCGGACCATCGGGGCAGTAGAAGAAAATGGATGATAACTAATGTCAAGCTAATGACATTAAAGAAGCGCTTGCTGGGAGTCAACTTAGTATATTTTGATATATAATATACTATTTCCCTTTCTACAATTTTATCCTTATTTTAATTGATTGTTAGAATTAAAAAATTTGAAAAATTTTCTTTTAGGGGGATCAAAACTCGGAAAATATTTTTTACAAGAGAAAAGTTTTTCTTTTTCAACAATGGGTTAATGGGTCAAATGCATAAAAACTGAAAAATCAGAAAAAGGCCCAAAACATAGTCAAAAGTCTTGGTCAAGGCTCATTACTCGGTCAAGCCTGGACCACTGATCCACTGCTTAGCGTGGGGGACCATGCGCTCAGCGCAAGTCTGACCAGGCCAGGAGCCTTGGAACCAAAAATTCATCAAAAGAGGAGTTTTTCTTAAATTTTTGACCGAAAATTCTTGACCAAAGACCTTGACCAAGGACTTCCAACTCCTAATTAAACACTCATTCTTGAAACACAAATCATCAAGCAAAATTTGCAAAATTCATCCTTACACAAAAACTTTTTCTCTCAAAATTTCAAGTTTTCTCTTTAACCTCATCATATAAGTTTTCCTTCTTAAATTATTTTCTTTTGTAAATTACTTTTATGGTTATTCAATCTTCTTCAAATAAAATGTGCAAAAAGTTTAATTCATGAAAATCTATACACTCATGCACATTTTTGTGTTTTAACTCTTTTAGAGTTTTTCTTGTGTTTTGCGGACTCTTCTTAGGAATTTCTGAAGTTCATCAAGGAGAGGAAAAGAAGTCTCAAGGGAGAACAACAACTCCAAATTTGTCTCCAATGATGCTAAGAAAAAATTCAAGGAAATCACACTCAAGAATGTTATAACTCTAGAAAAAATTGTCAACTTGAGTGATGATGACTTTGGAGGTATTCTTTTCATCATAGAAAAATATGGATGGCAAAAAATTGCTCAACCAAAGAAAATGTTTTCTTTGGATGTGGTTAAACAATTTTTTGCCAACTCAATCACATCAAGTGAGGCAATGAGAAACTGTTATACTTGGGTAAATGGGACTCAAGTTTTCTAAAACAAACAAGTAATCAATGAATACTTGGGTAACTCATGGAATCCAACAAGTGAAGGACATGACTTGTGCGATTTTCAAACGAAGCTCAATGCATCCTACTTGGGTGAAGAAGAAAGTCATGAAGAAGAATATGTTAGGAAAAGTCTATGTTTGGAGGACTTGGAGCACATGTTTGGTCCCATTTNATGTTTGGGCCCATTTTCAAATTTTGTATGACTCAACAAACCCAAATATGGGCAAGCTTCATACTCTCCAACATATGGCCTTCCTTACATGTTTCTGACATCCCTCTTCCTAAAGCAAAGCTAATTAGCTCCATCTATGATGAAGACTCCGTAGATATTACTGCAGTAATCTCAAATGCTATTTGGGATTGCATCAACGAAGGTATCCCTTCAATTATTCTTCCATATTTTATCATTGATTTGTGCAAATTTCAAAATGTGCCTGGACCCTACAACAAAATGATGACTCTCAAATATGAAATCAACCATGCTTATGTCATCAAAAATTGCAAAGAAAAAACCCTTTCCCAAAGCTCAAACCGAGCTTAGAAAGAAATTTGGTGACTTAAACTCAAAACAGCCAAGTGAATATGGGAGGACCATGAGTTCTAAGGTAGATGCCATAATAAAGGAACAACAAATGCAAAATTTGCAACAAAAGGCATGCTACCGTGGGCTTAAGGGCATATACAAAAGTTTGCATAGTATTTTTGGGAAGAAACGTAATTTCAAGAGAGGATCCTATGAAGAATTCGTAGCAATGACTAACTGGCCTGACGGGAGGTCCCAAGACACAAGTGAATAGGAAGAAAAGGAAGATGATGAAGAATGAGAAAAAGTTTTTCCGGTTGTTTCTTTTCCCTAAAAATTTCAACTTTCATATTATGTTACATTTCTTTATGTTATTTCCCCTTATGTTTTAAATTTATGTTATGAGCAAGTTAACATTAATAGAGTGTCTTTTGTTAGTAATGTTAATTTTTTAATTTTAGAAAAACTAGACAAATTTTTTAAATCATATCAAGTAAATCTCACAAAAAATTTAAGGCTTGAGGACAAACCTTCATTTAAAAGGGGGACAAGACTTGATGTAATTTAATTTTTTTTTCTTGTCTACATTGTGTAAATATATAAAAAGTAAATTTGTTTCTTCAAAACCGAAAACAAAATGACTAAAACAATTTTTTTTTAAAAAAAGCATGATTACATGATTAGAAATGTTAAGCATATTTTGAATTAAGCTTTGATTGAGCAAAATGAGATATATGCTAAAATTTTGTGAAAAAAGTTACATAATGTCATAACTTGAAAATTTTATGTCACAAGATCTTTGCAAATATTTTTAACAAGATCTTTGGAAACATTTTTTGAATTAAAAAGTGTGAATCCAAACCAAGTAAGGGAATGAGCCAAACACATGAGTGAGAATCAACATTTCATTTGTCTAATGAAACTTGTTTGAATCTTTAAATCTCTAAATTGCATAAAAATGATAAGAAGTGATCAATGCATGTTCTTTGATTAGTTGTACCAAAATCCAAAAAGTCCAAACCAAATTAAGAATATCCTTTGATAAGCCCCTTTTGAGCCAAACAAATGAAATCAATTTTTTCAAATTATTCCATAAAGCCAAATTGAGAAAAATATTCTAAGAGAGCATTAAATTTTTAAAGAGTAGTTTGAAATAATCAACTTGGGGGGAAATTGGTGGACTTTGCTTCTTAAAAGAAAAATAAAAACTCAATCTTCAAACAAAAAATGAAAAAAGAAACAAAAATATTGAGAAAAATAGAAGCCAAGGTTCAAAGAAGTAAAAGAGGTTGGAAAACAATAATGAGAAAAAGAAGAGTAAAGTATTCCATTGAGAAAATTTTCGAAAATGCTCTCTTTTTAAACTTAGCCTTGAAAATCTAGAAAAAACCATTATCCAAACCAAGCCTCTTAACAACCAAAATGAAGACCTTAGTGATCTTTGATTAATTATGCAATTTAAGAGAATAGGTGAGATGAAAAACAAGTTCAAATTACCACAAACAAATGCTTGAAAAATTGAGTGAAACACTTTCCCTCCAAAAGTTCTAACTTTGAACTTGTGTGTAAAAGAAATACTTTTTTGTTATAAAAATATTTGCTTCGGTAAATTCTTACACATTTTTTATAAGCAAAAGCATTGACTTTTTGTTTGAAGCATTATGTGATGTAAACCCTCCTAGGGCAGCCTTTGATCCCAAGGGCAAGAGAAGTCATGATGATCCTACAACTAGGGCCAAAGCCAAGGCAGGGGTCCTTAAAGTCTCAAAGGACACAATTGACCCAGGAGAGGGTATGTGAGGAGGACATTTATGTCCTTAGGTCACTTTCTACTTAGATTTATTTTATTTTCATTATTCAAATAAATGAGATTGCATTCTCATATAGTCTTAGGTTTATTTT
>NW_017726266.1:0-1747 GCF_001865875.1 Lupinus angustifolius | reverse complement strand
TCAAGGGTATATGGCACATGTTTTCAAACTTTCTCCAACAAACAACATTATATGAAGATTAAAGAGAGATTAATCAATCTCCCAAATATGCACACGGCTAGAAACAAGGAAAGAAGATAGGAAGCTCAATCTTTTAAGGTGCACAAGGCTATAAAATAGGGAATCCTAATCTCATCTCCAACCAACAACAAATCAGATTGGATTCAAATTAAATATGGTTTGTCAAAATTCACAAACCATGAAAAATCTCATTGAAACCTATTTTGGCATGCTTATACATTTGAATTCATGTTAATCATCATTATTATTTTTTAGCCAAATTAATTTTCGAATAATTCTCACCTTTTGTTTGAGGACAAACAAAGTTTTAAGTTGGGGGAAGTATGATAAGTGTCAAACATACCTAATATTCATACACTTTTATGGCACTTATCTTAAGCATAATTGAGAAAAACCAACTTAAAACAATACTTTTTGTATAAAATATCACAATCTTGTATATTTGTATGTGTATTTCTTTTTTGTGTATTTTATAGGATTTAGAATGAAGAAAAGAAGAAAGAAAGACTCATGGTCAACAAAGCAAAAGAAGTCAAAAATCAAGATGTTCAACGAGGCAGCTAAGCGTGGAACAAGCCCAGATGAGCTGACCTAGACACCAGCTTGACATGGCCACCAGCCTGACCTGGACCAAACTGCTCAATCAGGCAGCTGAGTGGACCTGCTTAGCCGCTCAGCTTAGCACCAGACTAGACCTGACACGGTCAAAAATTTAGCTTGACACAGTCAGGCACGAGCTTGGCACAAGCCCAAGCTACTGAATAAGCAGCTCAGCGGTCCAACCAAGCAGCTCAGCGGAAAACCAGACTCCTGACTAGATTAGCAAGCACTAGGCCACGTCCCAGTCAGCACGGTCAGAAGCTGCTGAACAAGCAGCTTAGCGGTGAAGCAGGTGCGCTGAGCGATGTGCACCAGATTTAACTTAACTATAAAGTCATCCATGACCTCACCTCAAGTAGCTCACCATAGGCTTTTCAGAAGTAACTCACAATAATTGGTTTCATAGCCCACAACTAGCTTTAATGAGTCAAGCACAATGAGGTGACTAAGCTACTTGGTCAAGGGACCAAACCCATGCTGAAGGATTTGGTCAACTGCTCAGCGGTCCAGTAGAGAGACCTATAAATAAGAGACCATTTCATTCGAGCAAGAGATATCAAAAACACTTGAAACAAAAAAATCTCTCACTAGAAACCTCTCTCTGAAGTTCTCTCTTCATTTTTTAGTTTAGAGCTTTAATTTCAAGTAAGTTTTGTAGTTTTAGTTTAGAATTCAAGAGAAGAAAATGAGAAGGCAAATGAGATGCAAAAATCAAATTTGTACCCTAATTTGGAACTCAAAAGCATCCAATCCTTGGATGGATGGCTCATGCTTCTAACAATTTCTTTTGAATATGGTTATGTACTTTCTACTTCTTCTTAATTTACAAAAGTTTGAATTTTAATCATTCAAGTTGGTGTTTTGGTTAATTTTATTTGTTTGAGAAGTACTTAATGCTCTTTTTAGATTGACCACCTAAAAAATGATTTCAAGTCAATAAAATTACTTGTCTCAAACACTTAACAAATAAACTAAGAAGTAGTTGTACTACTTAGTTTATTTGCCAAGTTAAGCATACTTTTCTTAAGATCTTATATTCATTACTACATCAATATTAGAGTCGCCAATGACTAGGGTGTGACAACCT
>NW_017726265.1:0-24613 GCF_001865875.1 Lupinus angustifolius | reverse complement strand
TTTGACATGTTTACATGATTTATTTTATTAGGTAATTCCTTGTGGTTCGACATAACCCTATACTATGCTACAATTGAATCTTGAAAGAGGTGTAAATTGTAAAATAGTAAAGTGTTATCAATAAATTTATTTGTTGAAAACACCTTTTAATATACAAAAGTGATGAAACTAACTTACTAACTTTTATTTATTGTTATTTACTTTCCACATTTTATTTATTCTTTAATACCAACCTTCCTTAAGGAAGAAGTTTGGTTTGTTAAATAAAATGAACCCGTAAGGGAGTAAATAAATAAATGTCACTAAATTTATTATTCTTTTGTTCTTTATTTATTTGTTTCTAACAACTAACTATTCATCACTTTTATATATTAGAATACCTAGAGATGGCAAAACGGGCTGCCCGCATTGGTTAACGGACAAAATTCAATGTCCTGCTCGTTTTAAAACGGGTTAACGGGCTTGTGGGCAGCCCGCGGACATTGTTGAATAATTAAAAAAAAATTCATATAATAAATGAAATTAAATTAAATAAAGTAGTTGAAGATAAAAAATTAACAAATTTTTTTATATTTTATATGAAGTTTAACAAATTACATTACATTACAATTTTTTAGGGATTAAAAATCACATTACATCATAACTAATCTAAAATTTTCTTACTTTTTTCCTTAAATTATGTTTATGGGCCGTCCGCATGCCCAATGGATATGCCCGCAAACTTGGCGGGCAAAACGAGGCGGGAGAAACGGGCAAATGGACAAAAAAATTATGCCCTGCTCGCAAAAAAATGCAGGCTATGCGGGCGCACCCGCGGGCAATGCCCGTTTTGCCATTTCTAAGAATACCATTAAACCGATGTTGGAATTTATTCCTCAAAACCGAGATGGTATTCAAAGGTACTTAATAATTATGTAATAGGTAATTGCTTCGATACGATTGTACCACCGTTAGAATTTATTCTAACAAAGCCGAGATGAGGCAAAGAATGAATGACTTATTTACATGACTATTAAGGAAGTAAGTTGTAACAGGAATATTTTTGAAACCATTATATCGGCGTTGGAATTTATTTCAACAAAGCCGAGATGGTAACAAAGAGTAAAACTGAGTTCTCTTACTTAAACAAAATAAAAAAGAACATAACAAAAATGAGAGTATTAATCTGTCAACAAATTGACACTGCTGCCAGGACGATTTGTTGAGAGGAGAAAACTCCCAACAAAAACACTAAAATACGCTTTCAACAATTTGTCTCCGTAATATATCATATATTTTTTTTAACTTAATTACACTTATTATCATTTTTTGTTTAAAATAACACACTTATTTCCCATGTAGGGTAGTCACGGTAATGCATGTATATAAATATGAGGGATTTTGTAGGTGTAAAATATTGAGGGATAGTTTGGGTAATTTCACTAAAATTCAGGGGTGTCAATGTAATTTACTTTAGATTATAATCTAATATAATATAATCTCACAATTTATAAATTGAAACTGAAAAATTAATCCATACCAAATGCACGCTAATTATTATTAGAGGCACAAGTAGAAAAATTTATAGAAAGTTTATTTATAACTTGATATCAGAAAAAGAAGAATATTGGTCATCAACAGACACATAATGTCGATCGACATGTTAGTTTGCATAAATTAAAAACTATTAAATTTTAAAATAATGTCATTTATACATATTGACATATTGTAAAATCAATTAAAAGATATTTGAGAGTGTTGTGTCCATTTTGCTCGTAATGCATACAAAAATTTAAGTGGACACGAACATGCCCACACTGTCTTAACGACAAAATGGCAAGCTCTACCAATTTTAAAATGTGCTAACGGTCAGCCTGCAAATATTGATAAATAATTTTAAAATAAAAAACCATATAAAAAATATAAAATAAAAATAATTGAATAAAGTAGTCGAAGAGAACAATTTTTTTTTTAAAATTGATATTTTATATGAAGTAGACCGAAACATATTACATCACAATTTTTTGAGACATTAAATCACATTACATAATAAATTATTTGAGTCTTTCTTATTTTTCTCTTACATTTTGTTTGTGAGTCACATGCATTGCCCAATAAAAATGTTTGAGAGTTTGGTAGACAAATGAACAAAGTTTGTATATTCTACTTGCAAAAGGATGTGGACTATATAACCAGACATTGTCCATTTTACAATATATAGTTGAGAGATATATGGTGACAAAGATGAGCAATAAATAAGTTTGTCTAAAAAAATAGAAATATGAATATGTATTGGATTTCTAAATCATCCAAAAATTGAGACATGAAAAAGTTAACTATATATATATATTGATACATGTATATAATAACTATATATCAGTGTTGTTAAAACTGTACTGGTTATCAAATTGGTCAGGATAATGGTACAGTGGTTCAACCGGTGGTTCAGTAATTAAACTACATGCTGGTTAAACCGGACATACCTACTTATATTTATATATGTAAAAATCTATAACAAAAAAATTTCAAATAGGTAGATTCTCAAATTTATAATCCATATTTATAATCTACTCAAAATTCACATAAACAAACAACTTTAAGTCTTTAACAAATTCAAAGACTAAATTACAAAACATTTATTAATCCAAAAGTATCACTTAACAACTGCAAAATATAAATAAATGACACAAGTTCACAACTCACTCTACAAAGCAAATAAATTTGGAGTTTTAATATTTAACATCAATGAGTCAAAGTTGTCTCATATCAATATTATATTTTTTCACTAAATCCTATTTTCAGACACTAATCCAAGATTACACAAGATTACACAAATGTCACTGAGATTACACACGAATGTTAGGAACCAAAAAGTGTAATCTATGTATGTCTTGGAATCATGTGCCTTGGAGTGTTGAAGATGAGTTGGAAGCATGTGCCTTGGAATGTTAAGGATATAGCTATTTTGAAGGCTTCCTATTGCAGACTCTACATTTTTATATGAGAATAAAGTATCTCCTCGTATGAGCAAATGATTTAGTTCAACATGATCAAAATTAAAATGAAACGGGACTGTTAATATAAAGATTAATATATAGTTAATACATCATACGTTATTCATTTGTATTACTTTTTTTAAAAAGACAATAATAATTAAATATGAATATTGAAGGACGCACTGACACTATATAAAACTTATACATTGTAGGTATATTTTTTCTCTCATTAAAATGTTGTGAATATATATAGGTTGGTGGTTTCATTCTCCCAAATGGCATTTCCAACTCTTTTGGTAAAATTCCCTCGTTAAAAAATAATAATAATCTGGGAAAATAAACCATTGTACTTACAAGAACCAAATATTCATCCCAAGTCTTTATTCATGTTTCACTTTTTATCTTTTTTTAATTAAAAAGTATCACTAAAATAAAATGAAAAATCAGAAATGGATAACTTTATATTATTTTATGAAAATTAATTGAATACAAGATAGGATATAGTATCTATATTTCCTAATCATTAGACTACAACAAATTATTATTTTATTATTCTAAAATAAAGAAACAATTGAGTCATTCATAAGTCTTATTTGTTCATTACAACTTTTGAGTTGGAAGTAAATGAAAAATGACTCTTTACGAATTAAAAAAATCTCACTGTTCATATTAAAATCACATATATCTAACAATTAAAACAGCCATAGCATATATACGAACTAACAGTATACTATAAGCTATATATAAAATAAATTAAACACTTGTACATAGTGACAGTTTGGCCGAGTGGTCTAAGGCGCCAGATTTAGGCTCTGGTCCGAAAGGGCGTGGGTTCAAATCCCACAGCTGTCAATTTTTTATTTTATTTCTAGCATACAAAGCTGAAGTGATTCGTAACCATCTTTGAGCACTAACAAGGGCACTCTCAGCTTTTGTCTTCCTGATCATGTTAATTAATACAGTATCGGATTAGTCCGGTGACTCTCCACTCTCCCCTAAGATTGATATGGTACTTCACATTTGAACATACCATATACCTGAAACTAATAATGCACTATTAGATTCTTTTTTCACGGCATTTATTAGGGGTGTTATTTTTTTTGTATTAACATGTTCCTCATCTTTTGGGTAAGTAACTTATTTCTTTCGGGGTTCGTGGTTGCTCCTCCTAACACCCTTGTTGATATTAGGAGTGATACTTAAACAAATACTTCCTTGACTGAATCCTTTATTGCCATCCCTGAGGGACATTGCAAACAAACAGAGCAAAACCATGTCACAAGTAATACTCTCTTTGACCATTTCCCCCCTTTATATTGGTTGCAAATTCTTATTGCTGCCTTGTGTCTATTGGTTAGTTAGATGGTAGAAAATATATCCTTAATATCAAGGTATATAATATATGGGAATGGAGTATCTCCTGGTATAAGGAGATAAGTTATCTCCTCCTGCCAGTGAAATCATGACATGTGTCATGTTTTATCATTTTCTATAAAAATATTTTTTTTAAAAAACAAAATAGTATACATGTCATATTTTTACTGCCTAGAGGAGATACATTATTCTCATAGTATATATATATATATATCTTGCATGAATTAAAATATACACCGCAGGATGAGTATCTGAATCATTAAAGTTTAATGCTAGCTTAATAGGTTCAAAGAAAGACAACCATATTTCTTTGCCTTGAATGGCTACATCTGTAAAAGAAATAAATACATATTACTTGCAATGAAATAGTGGGTTGTGCATAACAGATTTAGTGCTGACCAAAGTTATAAAGGCTTTCAAAGGACCCTTTATGTAACAACCAACCTTTTTTCTTTTTGATGACAGAGGGAGGCTAAACAGCCCCAAGAAAACAGAAGAAATTACACACCTCTACAATTAGAAGCATTATCTAAAAGTAATTTTACAGAGCAAAAGCTTGGGACAGAATAAAAATTCTAGACCGGGTACCTAGAGCCAGACCATGCTTAGCGAATTCATCTGCAACACTGTTTGCTTCCCGAAAAATGTGAGTATAGACTACCTGCTGAAAGGAGCTTAAAAGAGTGCGAATCTGGTTAACCAAAACCGCACAAGGGTGGTGCCGAGGACAACCTGAACCCAGCAACCGGATGCTACACGCTGAATCAGACTCAACACAGACCTGACAAAATTGTCATTGTGTGAGGCACGTAGCAAATAACAATTATGACCTCTGAAACCTGAGGCTGCACCACATACTTGATTGTCTCTAATGCATGTTGCCAGATTGCTACCATTGGCGCATATGCCAAGGTCAAGTTCCCATTCTGGGAGTTAAATCAATAACACAACAACAACCAAGTTTTTATTTCACAAGGTGGGATCGGCGGTCAATGAAACAAGCAAATGAAAATTTGGGTGCTCTTGGTAGCCTTTCCTCAAATTAGTTACTTCAGTTGGAATATGCAGAACAGGAATCACCTCAAAAGATGATCCAGAACATTTTGCAAACCCGGTATTCACATGCATAATGTCTATCCGATTTAATAATTATAGATAAAATGTTAAAAATCAAATAATGTTGTATAGTAAATATCCAAGTGTTTAACATGACTTAATTTTTGTAATAGATAACATCTCTGATAGTGCCTGAAGATGATGACCTAATAATGTAGATATATACAATCTTACTTTTGCTTAAGAGAAATGCTTACTTAAACAAGATATTCTATCATCCGGGGAGGTGGAAGATTCAACAGACAGAATTGTCATCCTTAAACTAAGGGGTAGTAATACCCAAACATATTTTTTTCTTATATTCTCCCTAATTGGAGCAGGCCACATCACATCAAATGCATAATCTAGTCTGAATTTCCCTCCCATGTCACAGTAAATTAGCATCAAAAGTCAAAGCTCGTAACTAATAACAAGCTCTTGCACCGTTAATTGCCTAACTTCGACTTTAAAGAATAGAAATGTTGTCTTTGAAAATAGAGAAATTGGGAGTTTGGAGCAAGATGAAATAAAATGAAACATAACATAATAGAAAGGGAAGTAGTGGAACTATATTCACCAAAAAAATGCCATGCAGTCACATTCTTAAATGGAATAAACATAAGTGGAGTTTTCATTATATTGGTGTATAATGATGATTGTATAGGTAAGCATGAGGGTTGGTGGTTGGGGTTTTCTGTGTCAGTACAAGGTGATGTGATTGTATAAGATTCCTTATAATATACTTTTTACAATTTTAAATTATTATATCAACAGTGAGGGAACATAAAAATCTAACCATATGAAACTACAAAAGTGAGCCTTGTAGAAATTTTCTTGGAAAATAGGGTGAAAAACATAAGACAGCAGAGAAAGACAACACAAATTATCATCAAAAGCAACAACATTATGTCTTAACATTGAACTAAATCAAAATTGCTATCAACCAGTTTCAAACTTGTTACAAAAAATCTTAACAGGGTCTCAGCTAGTGCAATTTCCAAAGGATTTCCCCAATACTAAGACATCTAGAATCCACAAAATGCATTTGGAAATCAGAATAATCTACTTGATCTTCTTCTTTGGCCTCAGCTGCAATTACAATAAATAGACACCTTAGCGACTAAATCATAATAATAATAATAATAGCATGCAAATTCCATTAGGATACATAAGTGACAGAAATAAACATCAATCAAAATATTATACCTGGTTGCTGTGTCCACACTTCTTTTTCCTGCAGTTGACAGCACGGGGGTGTAAACGTGCATAACACCTGCAAAGCACAATGACAAGTGAGTACATGGCTCATGTAACAATGGTTGGCAATTGACACCATACTATAACATAGCATGATGGTTGGTCCTAGAAGAAAAAATAAGCCGTGAATACCATTTAACCTCAAAAAAGAAAATATGGTTGTACAATAACATATGTATTACAATATGGTTGTACAATAACATTTGTATTACAATATGAATGTACAATAACATTTGTATTACAATACAACATTATTACCCGATACCACCTTCGTCCCCCAACAGAAGATCATAGCCAAAATAAATTCTATAACACAACTTATTTTTGAAAATAATTCTTTTCAAATCAAATGATATCTAAATCATATCAAAAGCTAAAAGGTTTAGAATCAAACATTTCATTCAATATGATTCATAAAATAATGCATTTGTATATGATTTTTTTGTTTCAATGATTCAAAACATAGTACATTTGATAACACAATACATTTTTTGGTACTACCAACTACCAAGAGTATCTCTCACCCTTTTGGGTAAGGAACTAATCTCTTTCGGAGTGTGTGGCGGCCCCTCCTAATAAGTGTCGCTCCCAGATCAAAACCTTGACCTTTAGGTCATCCTGGAGATCTAGTGGTGCCTTACACCACTAGACCAATACCTTGTTGGTTATAACAAGGTACATTTGATGCTGCTAAACACGTTCCATGTCATAAAAAATATTCCTGGTTATAGTCTAAATTCAGACCCAACAAAAACCCGAGACCCAAATTAATAATCACAACTTCCATAAGGTGCAATATGCAACTATCAACAATTCTGGCTCCAATTAATAACACAGGCTTTGTAAAAACTTACTTGCGGCAGATTGTCTTATCCTGGTTGTATTTCCTGGCCAATGCCATCAAAGATGGCTCAATAATTCCACCACGAAGCCTCAAAACAAGATGCAAAGTCGACTCTGCAAAATAAAGTAACAAATCAAATACACCTCACAATCTGAACAATAAATGTTGAGCATAATTCCCAAAATATATGAATCAGGCTGCTCCTTCAAACAGAAGAAAACTACTTGAAACACTAAAATATTTAACACTCATTTCATCCAGCCTTTAATTATCAAGGTTTTAAATTATGGTTATACGTCAACGAATAGCCACAATTACCATCAAACCACCGATTCAGAGACCACCGAAACCACAAAGTTATGGTCTCCAAAAAAACTCAAAACAAGCATACAAACCTTACAATTCATGTACTACTACAATTTCTACACTAACAGACAATAAATTAAAAATCTAGATGAATCATAAACACATTAAAAACAACATTTCAATTAAAATGCCTAAATAATATGCAATTCCGAATATTTAATTTGAATCAATTTTATCAACACTAACAAACCTTTCTGGATATTGTAATCAGCGAGTGTACGACCATCCTCGAGTTGTTTTCCAGCGAAAATCAACCTCTGCTGATCCGGTGGAATTCCTAGAGAAAAATGAAAAGCGAATCAATATGAATAATGGATCTTATTGTTCAGTTAAAAGAGAAAAAGGAGGAAATTATTAACACATACCTTCTTTGTCTTGAATCTTAGCTTTAACGTTGTCGATGGTGTCGCTGGACTCAACCTCAAGGGTTATGGTCTTCCCTGTTAGGGTTTTCACGAAGATCTGCATCCTTTTCTTTCTCTGACACTTCTCAATGGGTTTCTGGTTTACACGTTATATATCGGGTGGAAAAAAATTGGATTCGGGTTTTTCGTTTTTCATAGTGTGTTTGGAAATCCGATTTATCTTATTCTTATTCTAAAATCAGTTGTTTGCCACTTGTCCATTAGTATATATATAGATTAATTTTAAAAAACTTATTTCATATTTTAGTCATCAATTCTAGAGATATTTAATTGTTTAAATTAGTAAATAAATCTACACTATTAGATTTTTCTAGGATTGATAATTAAGATTTGCTCTTGGAGTAAGTGAATCTTCTCTACAATAAATTATATTTTAACTTAAGAGAAAAACTTGTGTAGAAACATATTTATCTTATTCTTATTCCGAAATCAGTTGTTTGCCACTTGTCTATTAGTATATATATAGATTAAGTTTAAAAAACTCATTTCATATTTTAGTCGTCAATTCTAGAGATATTCAATGGTTTGAATTAATAAATAAATCTAAACTACTAGATTTTTCTAGAATTGATAATTAAGATGTGCTCTTGAAGTAAGTGAATCTTCTCTATAATAAATTATATTTTAACTTAAGAGAAAAGCTTGTGAAGAAACATATTTACATGGAGTTTGGAGACAACCAGTAAAATCTTGTTAACATATTAAAAATTTAATGTGATGTACTATATATGTCCTCAAGATTGCATGAAGATACATATAGTATGTCATATTTAGAGACAAATATATATATTTTTTTATGTTATCATTTATGACTAAATATTAATTACAATTATATTTTTAATATGTTAGTAATATTTTATTGGTTGTCCCTATACAAATCAATTGTCTCTAAATCTAACCAAGTTTTCATGAGAAAGACTTTGTCCATGTAGTAGAAATTTCAAAGTTTTTTTCCATAAGAATCTAGGTATCAGAGTACACAAAAAAATGTATTAATTAAGAAATGATAAGAAGCATTAAGGTTTTGGAATGAAGAAATTATGAAAAGAAATGAATGAAATGAAAGGGACACAAAGTCACTATGAAGAAAGAAGGGGAAGAAAATAACTCAATGGTGGAATATAATGAACCCATAAATTAATGTTTTGTCAAATTATAATTGAATGTCTTTAAATATGATTTGTTAGGTTTGTCTCCGATTAAGCTTTCCTTGTTATAGAAATATAAATGAACATTTTTAAATTTTATTGGCTAGGAATTAGTATTGACAGTTAGAGTTGCTATTAAGTATGAGAAATTGATGAATTTGAATTTGAATGCTAATAAATGGGTGAAAGGTCGTTCATCAGTCCATATAAATACATTTAAACTATATTTTAAAGTTATTCAATTCATCAATATCCAAACTTAATAGATGAATTCCAATTCATCCATGACTCAATTTTCATGGATTTGGATGGATGAATATCAAATCTATTTGATTTTTTTTATTAAAACTAAAAATGTTATTGAATAAAATCATTATCATAAAAAACTACTATCTGAATAAACATTTTTTAAAATCACCTTTTAAAAAACACTTTTTATAAATTATTATTTTTGCAATATTGTACTGGTATACAATGTTTAAGGTTTTATGTGTAAAGTTTTTAACGAATACATATAAAATGTAATATTTATGTGTTGTTAGTATAAACATTTATACATAATCACTACACCATTCATTACTCATTTGGATTCTTTTTTGAAGAGTCACTAATGATTAAATATTAATGGTGGATGATGCAATAATATTGTATAAAATTTATATACTATCAATGTATATATTTTTTTCTGATACTTATATGTTATGTACTTATGAATAAAATTTTAATATTAATTATATACACATGTCCTATAATTGATATAAATTTAATAAAATATTAAAAATGAGGGTGAGAATCATATATGAATTTGATTGAATTTAATTTTCTTGAATATTAAATGAAATTGAAAAGTAAAGCTTCATTTTTTAAATTTTTTGTTGTTGATAGATTGGATATCTATCCAAATGAATATATCCATTGGATATAATAGAGAGATTCAAGTCCATTCATTACTAAAGCTATCTATTAGAATTCATACATTAAAATTCATTAGATCTAGAATTTAATTTTCTTGAATTTAGATCAATTGTGGATAATTTTGCCACCTCTGACTATCTTGCATGTGCCCATGCAATATCCACATAAATTAGGGTGAGCATTGACATACCCGTTTTTAAATATGACGTGAAATATCATGTACTGTACTTCCTAAATATGGGTAGAGCGGGCTTGCGGGTCACCTTAAATAACATTATGAAATATATAAATATATATACACTATTTATACTAAATAAAAGATACATATTTTGTGTACAAACATACCGATGTATTTGTCATAATAAATAGTCATAAAAATAGACAATACATACAAAATATAAATGCATATATAATACAAAATATACATAGTACATAATTTTGATACAAAAACAAAAGGAACAATACATATCAACATATATAATATAAAAAATATAAACGTATATATGTGTGAGAGAATCCACTTACTCTAGGAGTAAGTTTACTAAGAAGAACCCACTTACTTTAGGAGTAAATTTACTAAAAATAAGTTTTTTAAACTTACTTCATATCATGTCCGCAATTTATAGGAGAATCTAATGGTTTGAATTAATGAGTATGTCTAAACCATTAGATTTCCCTAGAATTGATGGCTAAGATAAAGAGTAAGTTTAAAAACTTACTCTTGGAGTAAGTAGATCTTCACTCATATATATAATAAGAAAATGATATTACTTTCTCACATTTGATATACAAATTCATATAACAAATGGACCATACTGAAATGGTAAATAGTTAAAGCATGCCATCAACGATTAACCTACTTAGTTTTGATGAAGACAATGAGTTATATGAAAGCTTGAAGACTTAGACATCACTAACAAACAACATGCTGAAAACTCAAGGTCAACCACATAGAGATTATGATTGCTTTTTTTGTTTAGAGTCCTGGGATGCTTGCCTAGTATTGAGTTTAGATTAGGTAAACCCAAGATATAAATCTCACAAAAAGTCTCAAATGAAAATCATATAGGTCGAGACATTCTATCTTAGTATATATATATATATATGATAGGTAAGACTCATGCATTTGCATTAGGCATACATGGTTTTTGTGCATAAAATATTCATCCATTTCAAAATCATGTATTTCATGTTCTTGCATCATAAAAATTGTTTACCATACAATTACGAAAAACCATTTTCATACATATTAATCGGTTAACTTGATTAATAATCGATTATATTCTATTGAAATTCGTTAATCGATTAATGTATTGTATAATCGATTAAAAGGAGTTACAATAGCTAACCTCCTAGAGTTTCTTGTTCATTAATTGATTAAATATGTTGATAATCGATTAAGCCATAAATGAAAACTATTTTCATTAGCACGTTAATCATTTAACATATTAGATAATCGGTTAACATTTGTTAGGATCAGTTACATATAAAAGCTGTGATTTTAACTAATGTGTATAATTCATAGATTTCAACTTTTACACATTGAGAGAAAAAGAAAAACCCAAGATTCTCAGAGCCGTGTTTTCAAAAGCATCTTGCTTATCTTTAAAAGATTTCTTGCATAATTTTCATAGAGAGAAAAAAGGGAATTTCTTTTTCATTGTGCTGTAATTTTCATTCATTTGAAAGACCCTGCATAATCTTCAGATTTAGTTTAAGGTTGGTAGTGAGATTTCTGTTTAGGTTTATAGTGTTGAATTTAGAGTTTCAATCAACACATTAAATGTGCAAATAACTCGGCTATTATTCAGTTACACAAGGATAGTTCTTGTGGTGTGTTTAGTATCATCACATTAGAGATCTGGTTATCTTCACACAACAAGAAGTCTTGGATTGAGTGATACTTCAGCTGGGGCTAGATACGCGAACATTGTTAGTATCCTAGTAGGCGTTAAGAGTGGTCAAACTGAACGTGTAGGCTCAACGGGTTCAAGAAAGAAGTGTCTTCCTAGGTGTATTGGAAGAGTGCTTGTAATCAAACATTTATTTCCAATAGTGAAGAAAAATCTCTCATGATCAGAAGGGGAGGCCTGGATGTAGTTTGCAAGTGGACCCGCAAACGAACCAGGATAAAAATCCTGGAGCACCTTTTTATTTCCCTATCTCTTTTACGATTTTATCTTTACATGCTTTCTGTTTAAATTGCATTCTATGATATGTGTTAATTGGTAACAATATCTGTATAATCAACAATCAATTTAGGACAGTAAAGATCAGCAATCATCACTATTTTCATTGCAAGAAAAATATGGTTTTCAAAGAATCAAGAATCAGCAATCTTCACTATTTTCATTGCAAGAAAAATATGGTTTTCAAAGAATCAAGAATCATCATAATCGATTGAAGCTAACTATAATCAATTAAGACAACTGTTAATAATCAATTAACCATGTTATTAATCGATTAACTGCAACAGTTTCATATTTTGCGCATAAATCGGAAAAACATGATTAGTGATCCGCTACACCTATTCACCCCCTCTAGGCGTGTTTTACCTTAATGGTACGCAACAAGTGGTATCAGAGCTAGTATGAAGGTGCTAGATTGACCACTTTATTCGTTGATCCTATGGATTATCACCATGGGTTCCACTAACCCTTTCGATGGTGATGGCGCATCCATCAACCGTCCTCCAATTTTTAGTGGCAAGGGGTACGCCTACTGGAAAGTGCCTATGAGAATCTTTATTGTGGCAACCGACACGGAGATTTGGGAATCCGTTGTCAATGGGCCTTTTACTCTACTACACTTGGTGGATGCTGAACCCAAAGGAAAACCGAAAGGTTTGTGGACTGATGACAAGAAACATAAAGTCCAGCACAACCTGAAGGCAAAGAACATAATAACTTCTACCTTATCATACGATGAATTCTTTAGGGTATCACATTGTCAAAATGCAAAGGAAATGTGGGATACTTTACAAGTAACTCACGAAGGCACAACTGAAGTTAAGCGCGCGAGATTGAATGCGTTAACACATGAATATGAGATATTTCGTATGTTTCAAAATGAATCTATAAGTGAAATGCAGAAAAGATTCACTCATATTGTTAATCATTTACTTGCTTTAGATAAGAATTTTGCTATTGGTGAACTAACTAACAAAGTGTTGCATTATCTTGATAGGATATGGCAGCCCAAGGTCACAACAATCATGGAATCAAAAGATTTAGATTCATTGCCTCTAGCAACTCTCTTAGGTAAACTCCAAGAGCATGAAATGGAGTTGGGGCACTTAACCATACATGAAGATTCAGATAGAAAGAAAAAGAGGATCTCTATCAAAGCCACATCATCGCAAGAACAAGAAGAAAGAGAGGACGATGATTCTGATTCTGATTCTGATCTAGATGACGAAACCTTGAAACTCATAGTTCAAAAGTTTGGTAAATTTCTCAAGAAGAAAGGATGCTTCAAGCGATTTCAAAATAAAGAGGCGAGAGATTCAACAAGGAAAGGCAAGGCTCCCAAAGATCGCCTAACTTGCCATGAGTGTGGAAAACCGGGTCATATGCGATATCAATGCCCGAGCTACCTCAAGAAGGTTAAAAATGACAAGAAAGCTTACTTAGTTTGGGATGTTCTGGAAGAAGGAACAACAATTAGCACATCTGATGAAGATGAGACCACCAAGTTATGCTTAATGGAAAATAATCAAGAAATTAGCAGCATAAGTGATCAAAATGGCATAAGTGAGGCACGATTTTCTGATACTTCTTCATGTTTTGCAGAATCTCCTACATATGATGAGTTATATAGTGCATTTTTTGAATTGCATGAGGAACTAAAGAAACTAGCAAAGGTGAATATAGATAGAAAAGAGTCATCATGTTGCATGAAAATAAAATTGTCAAAATGCAAGAAGAATAGAATGAACTAAAATTGGAAAATGAGACTCTAGATCTTATTTACTCTTGTGCCTCATGTACTTGCTCGACTAAGTTAATTGAGACTCCTATATTTGATCAATGTGATGTTTTGAATGCTGAAATTTATGATTTAAAAGATAAACTAGCAAAGTTCACCTATAATAGTAAAAATCTGGACAACTTACTTGCTGCATCTAGAAACGTAGGTAATCATGGATGTCTAGACTATAAACCTAAAAACAGAAGAAAACCATATAGAAAACAAGTAGCACACATGCATACTAGATCTAATCATAACATGTCTACTTGCTTTTATGTGGTACATATGGCCATACATCTATATCACGCTACATTAGAAAATATGGTTGCCAAGTGGCAAATATGTATGGGTGCAAAAATGGCTTGATACCATGTTTACTAACAAGAAAGGACCCAATATAACTTAGGTACCTAAACAAGCCAAGTAAATTGTTTTTCAGGTATGCCTTCGGACACAAGGATAACACTGGTATTTGGATAGTGGATGTTCGAGGCATATGACGGGTGATAGATCAAAGTTCTTAGATCTTTCACTCAAAGGTAAAGGATAAGTCACTTACGAAGACAACAATAGAGGAAGGATACTAGGTGTCAGAAGGATTGGCAATGCTTCCTAAGCCATTATTCAAAAGGTGCTGTATGTTGAAGAGTTAGAGCATAATCTTTTGAGCATTAGTCAGTTGTGTGACAAAGGTAATAAGGTATCATTCGACTCAAATTGTTGCATCATTCGTGACAACTTAGATAATAATGTTAAGTTCATAGGGAAGTGAATAAACAACATCTATATGATTGATTTGGATGATATCACCTCTCTATTTTCAAAATGTTTTATATCTAAAGACAGTGACATATGGATGTGGCACAGACGAGTAGCACATGTCCATTTAAAGCATCTAGCTAAGCTATCATCACATGATTTGGTTGTAGGACTACCAAAGCTTGATTCTAAATTAAAAGACTCTTGTGACACTTGCGAAAAGTGTAAAAAAGTAAATAGTTCATTTTCATCTAAAAATGTTATATCCACAACAAGACCTTTGGAGTTACTTCATATGGACTTGTTTGGACCATCACAAATTATGAGATTTGGTGGTAGCTACTATGTGTTGGTAATTGTTATTGATTTCTCTATATATACATGGGCTTTGTTTCTTGCTCTGAAAAGTGATGCTTTTAAGTCTTTCAAAAATTTGATGAATGTTGAAGAGTTTATCCATGTACATTTTGATGAATCTTCTCCAAAAGAGAAGAGAAAGGTTTTGTGTGGTGATGTTTCATGTGCTTTGGAAAACACATACACAAAGGAGATGAAAATCGAGAAGGAGGCTCATGATGATCAAGAAGGGAGCTCAGATCATCAAGACACGCTAATAGTGTGGAAAACTAAGAACGACCATCCGCTCGACAAGGTTATAGGTGATATCTCAAGGGGAGTGGTAACCCATAACTCTCTGTGAAACTTCTGTAATTTTGTAGCGTTTGTATCTCAAGTTGAGCCTAAGACCATAGATGAAACCATAGAGGATGAACACTGGGGAATAGCTATGCAAGAAGAGCTAAACCAATTTGAGCATAATAATGTGTGAAACTTGGTCCCTAAACCTAAAGATCATCCTATAATCGACACTAAATGGGTCTTTAGAAATAAATTGGACGAATCTGATTTGATTATACGAAACAAGGCATGTTTAGTGGCCAAAGGGTATAATCAAGAGGAAGGCATCGACTATGATGAAACATATGCCCTTGTTGCGAGGTTGGGGGCTATACAAATGTTATTAGCCTTGGCATCAATAATAAACTTTAAACTCTTTCAAATGGATATGAAGAGTGCTTTATTGAACGACTATATTCAAGAGGAAGTATAGGTAAATCAACCGCTCCATTTTGAAAACCATAAATACCTTAATCATGTTTATAAACTCAAAAAGGTGCTTGCTATATGGTTTAAAACAAGCTCTTAGAGCTTGGTATGATAAATTGAATAGTTTTCTATTAGAAAAGGGATTTGAAAGGGGCAAGGTTGATACAACAATCTTTATACTAAAATCAGAAAACAATATTTTGTTAGTACATATTTATGTATACGATATAATATTTGGTGCTACTAACGATTTACTTTGTAAAGAGTTTTCTGATCTAATGATAGGCGAATTTGAAATGTCGATGATGGGAGACCTGACATTCTTCCTAGGATTACAAATAAAGCAGATGAGGAGCGGGATATTCGTTCACTAGACGAAATATTGCAAGGAATTATTGCAAAAGTTCGAGATGGACAAGTGTAAAGAGCTATAACACCTATGACATCATCCTCCTATCTCGAAAAGGATGATAAAGGTAAAACAATAGAGGTAACAAAATATCGAGGGATAATTGGTTCATTGCTATATCTAACTGCTAGTCACCCCGATATAATGTTTAGTGTATGTATGTGTGTGAGATACCAAGCTTCACCTAAGGAATCTCACTTTAGTGTTGTAAATTATATTATGAAGTATCTTAAAGGAACATTGTCTATGGGTTTATGGTATCCTAGGGATGCCTCATTATCCTTGATAGGATATTTCAATTCCGACTTTGTGGGATGCAAGTTGGACATGAAAAGTACTAATGGAACTTGCCATCTTTTAGGCATCTTCTTAGTATCATGTCATAGTAAGAAGTAAGTATGTGTTGTTTTGTCTACTGCCGAAGTAGAATATATTGTCGCTGGCGTGGGTTGCGCTCAAATATTATGGATGAAGCAACAACTATTAGACTTTGGTTTAAAACTTCTGAAAATACCAATAAAGTGCGATAACACTAGTGCCATAAATCTATCAAAGAACCCCATTCTGTATTTTAGAACTAAGCATATTGAAATTAGACATCACTTTTTAAGAGATCATGTTCAAAAATGTGATTGTATACTTGAGTTTGTTGAAACCTCGAAGCAATTGGTATATATTCTCACCTAGCCCCGTCCATAGGATACATTCTTTGTTTTACGCAGAGAACTTGACATACTTGATGAACAATATCTAAACTAAGTTGCTTCAGGGAATTGTATGCCTTGCTTGATCTTTAATATATGCTTATAAGTGATATATGTTATGAATGCATGTTCCATATGCTAAAATTCTCTTCATGAATGTCTTTGTGCTTCTTTAGTGTGGCATACACCTTTAGGTTAGTATCTTAGGAATAACAACTCTTCATATTCTCGAAATCTCTAAACTGCACTGAAATTTGAGTTAGTTCTGTCAATAATCGTTTGTTCTATGTCTTAATCGATTAATTCGAGTTCCACTAACCAGAATAAAAAATTACATCTTGCTTTTAATCGATTAATGCACGTCTTAATCGATTACATGGGCTCAATATTTTGAAATTTTGAAAATTTTAAAATTTTTTAATCGATTAACATGTTTCTTAATCGATTATCTGGGCTCAAAATTCTTAAAGTTTGAAAATTTTAAGTTGGTTAATCGTTTAACCACGACAAATAATCGATCAACGTCAGTAGTTTATTAGTTTCAAGTATCATTATGGGTAATTTCACGTTAAGAACCCTAAATCCTCTTTGCTTTACCCCTTATGAATCTTTTCTCAAATTGAGTGTTCCTTACCCAATCAATAGAAAATTCGAACACTAACAATACTTCCATCTTCCTACAATCCCTAAAATTTCTACTAAATCCGAAATTCCCAATTTCTCATTATCTTAGAACCCTAAATCCCAACATTATTGAACTTAGAGTTCTCATAGACTTCTCATAGAACTTAGAGTTCTCATAGACTTCTAAGCGGATCTCATTGAGTTCATTCAATTTGAGCTTTCTTTCTTCACAAACTTGATCAAGAGCCAAGTTACAAGTTTTGACAGCCCAATATGCACGATGCTCTATCTCTACAGGAAGATGACATGCTTTACCAAAGACAACCCGATAAGGGGACATCCCTATGGGTGCCTTGTAAGCAGTCCTATGTGCCCAAAGAGCATCCTCAAGTCTGTTCCTCCAATCCTTTCTGTTAGGCTGCACCATCTTCTCCAAAATCATCTTTATCTCTCTATTTCAAATCAAAGCTTGCCCATTACATTGGGGGTGATAAGGTGTTGAAACTCTATGAACAACCCCATATTTCTCGAGCATAGATTGCATGGATCTATTGCAAAAGTGGGTGCCTTGGTCACTAACAATGGCTCAAGGTATGCCAAACCTACAAAAAATGTGAGACCTAACAAAAACCATAACAACCTGAGCATCATTAGTCCTGGTGGCCTTAGCTTCCACCCATTTAGAAGCATAATCAACATAAAGCAGAATATAGTAAAAGCCAAAAGAAACAGGAAATGGACCTATGAAATCAATACCCCAGACATCAAACACCTCGCAAAACAACATAGGTTGTTGAGGCATCTCTTGTCTCCAAGAAAGGGTACCAACTCTCTGACACTGCTACCAAGTGCTACAAATTCTCCACGCTTCTTTGAAGATGGTGGGCCCATAAAATCCAGAGTCAAGCATTTTTCGTACAGTCCTTTGGGTACCAAGATGGCCACCCATTGTAGAAGAATGGCGAAACTGAAAGACAGACTCAATCACATGATCTAGAATGCATCTTCTAGTAACCTGGTCAGTACACAATCTCCACAAATAGGGATCATCCCAAACATAATATTTAGCATCACTCTTAAGTTTATCATTTTGAGCTCTAGATGCAAGTGGAGGAAAAACATATACAACCAAATAATTTACAATATTGTCAAACCAAGGGGTGGGGAAAGAAACAGAAATATTCATAAGTTGTTCATCAGGAAAATCATCTCTGATAAGCATCATATCAACAACCCCCTCAATCCTTCTCAAGTGGTCAGCCACCAAATTTCGTGCTCCACTCCTGTCACACATCTCCAAATAAAACTCTTGGAGCAAGAACATCCATATAATCAACCTTGGTTTGGAATCAAATTTCTTCAATAGGAACTTCAAAGCTGCATGGTCAGTGAAAACAATAATTCTAGAACCAAGCAAATGAGACCTAAACTTATCTAGAGCAAATACAACAGCTAAAAGCTCTTTTTCAGTTGTGGTGTAATTTGCTTGTGCAACATCTAAAGTCATGGAAGTATAATAAATTACCCTAGGTAGTTTGTCCATGTTTTGAGCAAGGACAGCCCCCAATGCATAATTAGAAGCATCACACATCAGCTCAAAAGGGACTGTCCAATCAGGTGTCTGGATAATAGGAGTGGTGGTCAAGGTTGTCTTGAGGCAATCAAATGCCTCCATACATCTCATCAAAATCAAAGACCACATTTTACAAAAGAGGAGAAAACAAAATTCTAAAATGAGTGAATGTATAGAGTGAGAGTCAAATTCGGGTTCCCTCTTTTACAAAGAGTAAAACCGAAAATGGACCCTAAACAATGAGCCCAAAACTAAAACCGAATTTACAAATAAAAATTCCCAAAATAAAAATACAATCTTCACTTGAACACATATCCTCCACTTCCATAATGCCCAAAATGTCATTGGTGTCAAATATAATCTGAAATGATAATAGATTTAATCAGGCTAAATAATCCCAAATTAACTCATTCTAGGAATATTAGTCCAATAAAGTCTAAAACACTAAACCATGTGAAACAAAGTCCATTAGGCACCAAGAATCATCAATCATGATAAATTAAGGTTATAAATAGTGTGTAATATATTGTTCATCAAGCACTAACAGAGGTTACAACAATGAAAGAAATACTAGAACAAAAGTCTACACTTTTTGTGGTAGAGAAATGCACAGAGTGAGATCATGTTATTTTAAACATGGATTCCCACCAAACTTTGAATCAGGAAAAAGCAGGCAAAATGCATGAGTCATTAACATGTCAACAAACACTGAGCAGTCACATCAAAAAGATACAGTGCCACAAGGAAATTCAAATGGCTTAGACGACAATAAATTTAATGTTGGTAGTGAACAATATGAATAACTACCAACTCCGTTAAAAAGCATTGTAAAGCCAGGAACAACACATAATGTCAATCATCTAACTGTGGATCCTGCAAATGCATCACAGAACAACCCAAACAAAGAGGATCACCATCCATCAGGTAACTATACATATTGGATTTTGGACACAGGGCCCACTAACCATGTGTGCCCTGGCATGTCCTTATTTGTTGCTCATCACAACATAAGGCTAATTGCAATTGGTTTGCCTAATGGCACCACTTTCCAAGCAAAAATAGTAGGGGCGGTAAAGTTTTCTGACTATATCACCTTACATAATGTGCTATATGTGCCACAATTCCATTACAACTTGCTTTCAATTCATAAACTGACTTACTCCCTACATTGTAAGCTAATCTTTGATAGTTGCACCTGTTCCATTCAGGATATGATTTCCTTGAGGATGATTGGACATGCTGAAGTGAGAAATTGATTGTATATGCTTAGAAGATTGTCTAGTGATAGGATAATTAGTTTTCACAATGTAAATACCATCCAAACAATTCCTTTCTTTGATTTGTGACACTTTAGATTGGGACATCCATCAATAGCTACTTTGAATTCAATCTGCAAACATGCTCATATGTCAAATTTAATGTTGCTAATGTTTGTGATTATTGTCATTTAGACAAACAGGCTAGACTCCCTTTCCCCCATAACATGAATAGATGTGACCATGCTTTTGATATTATACATATGGATATTTGGGGGCCCATATCAAACACATCTATACATGGCTATATGTATTTCCTCATAATTGTAGATGACCATACTAGGTATACATGGCTCTACCTTATGCGAGCCAAGTCTGAGACCATAAATTTAGTTTAGGATTTTATCAAGATGATCAATACTCAATATGATAAGAATATTAAGGTCGTAAGAAGTGATAACGGAGCTGAATTTAACACGCCCATGCTTTATAATGTTCATGGCATCATTCATCAAACATCTTGTGTAGAAACCCCACATCAGAATTCAGTTGTAGAAAAAAGGATAGGCACCTTCTTAACGTCACTAGGACTTTAATCTTTCAGTTAAAACTGTCCAAATATTTTTGGTCTTATGTAGTGCAGCATGCTACACATATAACCAACGGACTTCCTAGCCATATCCTCAACAACAAATCTCCTTATAAGATGTTACACAACAAACCATCAAACCTTCTGCATTTAAAAGTCTTTGGATGTCTCTCTTTTACCTCAACCCTTAGACTATACAGATACAAACTCGACCCCAGGGCCAGAAAATGTGTCCACTTGGGTCATAAATAGGATACTAAAGGATACATACTCTTTGATCTTAATAACAGGAAGATCAGGGAGATCTTCATCTCTTGAAATGTATTCTTTTATGAGCATGTCTTTCCCTGTAAACCATTGGACATTAACAACCAAGACACTTTGATAGAGGTAGACAACACTTACAATTTCCTAGAAGCAACAGATTATTATAGCCCTCCACGTACTCAAAACCAAAGGGATAACAATGACTTAGATCTAACAATCTCAACCCCTAATCATGAGCCTCCTAACCCACCATCTCAGATCATTAGGAGACCCACTAGATATAGGCAAACATCAACCTACTTATAGGACTTCCACTGCAATCTCATTTCCTTAAAGCCATCACATGCAACCAATGATACCACAAAACAGGGACCATACCATCCTCTTTCCTCTGTCATATCCTACCATGCTATCAAACCTGCACACTTAAAACATGTGCTTTCTATCACCAATACTATTGAACCCAAATACTACCACCAACATGCCAAACATGATCATTGGATAAAGGTTATGCAAGATGAACTAAATGCCGTAGAACTCAATCACACTTGGACTATTGTTGATTTACCTGCCAACAAGAAACTCATTGGCTCCAAATGGGTTTATAAAGTAAAATATAAGGCAGATGGCTCCATAGAAAGATATAAGGCTAGGTTAGTAGCCAAATGTTATAACCAAAGGGAAATGGTAGATTACTTAGCAACCTTTGCACCAGTTGTTAAACTAACAATTGTTAGATTACTCATTGCCATAACAGCCTCACAAAACTGGGTTATCCATCAATTAGATGTCAATAATGCCTTCCTTCATATGGAATTGAATGAGGTTGTCTATATGAATATACCACAGGGTGTAATCTGCAACTATCCCAACAAAGTTTGCCAATTACATAAATCCTTATATGGTTTACAAGATTAAACAAAACTCTTACTTATTTGGGTTATACTCAATCACAACATGATCATTCTCTTTTCATAAAGGCCATAGGTATGCATTTCACAGCTGTATTAATCCATGTTGATGATATAGTTTTATCTAGCAATCATCCATATGAAATTACACATGTTAAGAATTGCATGCACACTTTACAAGATTAAACAAAACTCTTACTTATTTGGGTTATACTCAATCACAACATGATCATTCTCTTTTCATAAAGGCCATAGGTATGCATTTCACAGCTGTATTAATCCATGATGATGATATAGTTTTAGCTAGCAATCATCCATATGAAATTACACATGTTAAGAATTGCATGCACACTTTACAAGATTAAACAAAACTCTTACTTATTTGGGTTATACTCAATCACAACATGATCATTCTCTTTTCATAAAGGCCATAGTATGCATTTCACAACTGTATTAATCCATGTTGATGATATAGTTTTAGCTAGCAATCATCCATATGAAATTACACATGTTAAGAATTGCATGCACACTTATTTCAAGATCAAAGATCTTGGTATATATCAAATATTTTCTTGGCTTGAAGGTGTAACACCGTGAATTTTCTGTTTATGTTTTATTATTTATTTATTTTAACAATGATTAATTTTAGAAATTAATAGGTATTAAATTAGACTAAACCTTAGTTGAGTGTTAGTCTATTTTTGTGATTTCCTATTTCATGGTAAATTTTCATAATTTTCTGTGGCAGAAAGTTTTTGAGCTGCTGTTGGGCCCAAATTCGCTTGAATTCGACCCAATAACGTGTTTTTGAGTTCTGTAGCTCGGAATCGAATTCTGATTGAGTCATTGGCTTTGAAATATTATTTTGAGTCAAGATAGACACCAAGTTTGTCCAGAACGCATTTCTAATTATTTTTCACTCTGAATTCTGTGTTTCGAAGTTCTAACCGTAAACCGAAATCGGGAGATTTTTATTATCCGACCGGGTATTAGCCGACAATACTCGGGAATGGTTTAATCGAGAATGTGTCATCAAAAATATCACGTCATTTTCATGTAAGAAGCTTGCTTGTTAAACAAGCAAAAATACATATTCTCTTACACAAAATCCCCTAAATCACTCAACAAAATCCCCTAAATCACTCAACAAATCCTCTCACTCCGCCACCATTAGACACATCACCTATGCTAGTCTAAATCTACTTACTTTTCATTAAATTTTATGATTTGATGAGGGTGAGGCTCTCCTATAAATACCTCACCTCATTCTCTCATTTTTATACTAAATTTACTATTCAAACTAAAGTAGTCTTTTACTTTCTCTTCTTCTCATACTTCATAGAAAGTTATGAGTTTTTATTATGTTGTTCATAAAGTAGAGTTTTTATTTTGTTGTTCATAAAGTAGAATATATATTTGTTCTTTAAGTATTTTATGAAGGCATAACTAAAGGAGATGATAATAAAATCATATGAACCTTTATGTAGTTTTTGACCTTTGTAAATCTTGAAATTTCTTCATTGTTCTTAGATGGAAAAACTATATCTTTGGACAAGGTTAGATGAGTTATTTGTTTGGAAATATTAGAAATTATTGTTAGTATTTGAATATGTTTAAATGTGATGATTTTAACATCAAATTAAAGGAACCTTTAATGTGTTTAGGAAAAAGTTTGTATTTTATTCTTGAAAGTTTATGATGTTGATAAGTTGTTGTTAAAAATGTTTTATTTTTAGAAAGTATTATGTTTAAAAATGGTTTAGCATATTTTACTCTTTGATTTCCAAGTTAAAATAATGATTTGGGATAAAATATGATTTATTAAAGTCTTGTCTTCATAAACTTAAAGTGTTATGAAGTTTTGGATATTAAAGTAGTAGAAAGTCTTACCTTAGGAGTTACTTTTATGACTATGAAATTAACACTTACTAACCCTTGAGGTTTTACCTAAAAAATTAGGAGGTGTTAAGATGTTCATAAAAAAATTGTTGTATTTATTTTAGTTGACTTACTTTTAAGTGGTAAGAATAACTAAAAGATGTTTAG
>NW_017726264.1:0-4881 GCF_001865875.1 Lupinus angustifolius | reverse complement strand
CCTAAAAAATTAGGAGGTGTTAAGATGTTCATGAAAATTTATTTTACTAGTATACTAGAAATAAGGAGATTTACCTAAAAGTCTTGACTTTATAAACTTAAAGTGTTATGAAGTCTTAGATGGTAAAATGATTTAAAAATGTTGAATCTTAATTAAGCGAACTTACTTTAAAATGGTAAGATTAATTTAAAAAGTATTGATTTCGTTTAAATTGACCTACTTTAAAAATGACAAGTCTAGCTTAATGATCTTATTTTAAAATGTTACTTTTAGTAAAAATGTTTTACTTACAAAAAAAATAAGATTTATGAACTGTCGGAAAAATGTAATTAAGTGGGAATACATGTCTAGAAAGGTTCTGTCTAAGGAAAGACTTGGTATTTAAGGGTGTCTTTACGACCCACCTCTCTTTCCTCATTCACAGATTGCGACATAATTCTGGTATAAGTTTTATTGAAAATCTTACTTTAAAAAGTGTTATTTGATTTTAAGACTTTCAATGACAAATGATGATTCAAGGATATTCAACCTTGAATCGGATGGACGAAAGCAATTAAATTCATTTTAAATCAGAAGTTTTAGCTTCGCATAAAAAGTTATTTCGTAAATATAATAATTATCGTCAGTTAACTAATTATCATTATTTTGGCGTGATGAAGAGTTCGAGAGGAGATCGGGTCACTCAGGTGAGTGAGAAAACATCGTGACACAGTGGTGTCTGAATATGCATCCGGACCTCAAACTTCCTCACAAGTTTGGAGTTGTCTTGGGTATTAAGAAAGCTTGTACTTAATCAATTGTTTGTTAGGATTAAGTACAACAATATTTCTTATACTGATTTATGTTATGTTTATATATGCAAATACCATGTTTACTCTTGAATTATAATGCTTGAATGATTATTATGGGAACGGTATGTATGTGATAATTGTTAAAGTCAAGGTTTAAAAACATGTGATATAAATGAGAAATATTTTCCTTGAGAAAAGTAATTAAAATGATATTCAGGCTCTTCTCGCTTGAGCAAGACAGCTCTCGCTTGAGCAAGACAACTCTCGCTTGAGCAAGAAGTGTCTAGAGAAAACGAGACTTTTAGCTCAGGGCGAGACAACTCTCGCTTGAGCTAAAATAGGCACCAAGAGAACTGATTGTTTTCTCGCTTAAGCGAGACAGCTCTCGCTTAAGCCACAAATCCCTCAAAAATGGATGTGCCCTTGCTTGAGCAAGACAGCTTTCGTTTGAGCGAGAGGGTTCCATACAGACTTGACTTCTTTTTAAGTCGTCTGAACGATAACTCTCATATATACGAGAGCCTAATGACATTTTTCCATCAAGAAGTTGTAAAGGTAAATAACTATATAATATCCTTGAAGTAATAAAAGTAAGGAATTGCTTTGTTAAAGGCGAGGGCCAGAGGGCCCGTTTTGGGTGTTTTTGGCGCCCGAGCGACCATATTTCGCCCGGGCACGGACCAGATAGGTATGTTGACCAATTTTTGATGGATTTGTCACTTGAGTGACAGTCCCTCGCTTGGGCGAGAATGATGAAGAGAATTGAGTCTGTTTTGGTGAGTTCATCACTTAAGCGAGAGACATACAATATTTTTTATTGTTTCTCATTGTTTGATTTCTTAGGCAATAGCCCTAGCTTGGGTGTGAAGTGTATTTACACTTGGGAAAGACCATGACCCAGATGATTGAGTCTCGTACCCAAAATTGACAAACTGATACAAGTACCTTTGTT
Organism: Lupinus angustifolius; assembly: GCF_001865875.1. Taxonomy (NCBI): domain Eukaryota; kingdom Viridiplantae; phylum Streptophyta; class Magnoliopsida; order Fabales; family Fabaceae; genus Lupinus; species Lupinus angustifolius. The sequence continues at coordinate 3,138 of NW_017726264.1, read as the reverse complement.
CTTGCGCCTATTTAGGGCAAGGATTCCGATTGTGATGTCGTGATTAGGGCGATGCCCAAAAAAGGATTACATGATATCACGCAGTGAGGTCGTCTGACCATAAGAGGCTTAGCCATGTGGCCGTCCAGGGTGATTTAGCGATGGTTCGTAGTGGTAGGGATGTTATTCCTCTATTTACGTGTTGACGTAAGATCGGGTCCCACAAGAAGCATTCATCTGGGAGATGTCTTAGGTTGGGCCGATCATATAAAATAATGATTAAAAGATTTAATCGGCTAACCTCGGTTAGTATGCATACTCATTATGGATAATGAAGTAGTGGAGAGGAAATTTACGGGAGACGAACGAGCCCCAAGATGTTGAGAGGGACAGCGTTGACGGCGGTGATTCGTCAGCAAAGTCTTGAGTGTGAGTCTAGGTGAGACGAGTCCCTTGTATTCCTGGGTGAGGTATTCTGTTGGATCGGACAGTTCTCACAATGCAAACTAGACGATCTCTGACAACCCCTCTTTGCAATCAGGATTAATGAGAGGGATGCCCAAAAAGTGTTTGATACAACACCGTCCTGAAATGGATAGTTCTTCGGAACAGATCGATCATATATCCTAGCGATGAATAATTTTGGTGCGTTCAAATCGGCTTGTTATGGGACCTGTACTCTTGGTTATTTCCGAATAGTATATTGGGAGGATATTATTGGGAGGATATTGGTGAAAGGATGGATGAAACAAGCATAACATTCATACATTGAGATTGTGGACTTTGATCCTCATAATATGAGATTATAACATCATTCATCATTGTGCATTTTTTATATGTGATGTGTTATTATGTGTGTCTGTCTGGATGTAATATTTCGTGTAATTCCATGCCGTCAATGAGTAATATTCATTAGATGTTTTACTCCATTTTCTTTCTATTTTTCTTCTATTCGCGTCTTGTTCAGATGGATCGCTCGGTCAGGATTCAGAGTTACCGCTTTACGATGTCCCAGGAGGGGGCATGGAGTAGTGATGGTCATAGATACACCTACACAGGCCCTTGTGCCTTAGAGATAGATATGGTGTGTGATGGATCTTTCATGCACTTTCCCTACAATCACGAGGAGCTGGAAGCTTCCTTTACCTGCCACCTCGTAGACCGGCACCTGCTGTGCCGTCGACCCAGTCTGTGACCCCTCAGGGGCCAAATGCTGCAGGACCTTCCAAGAGGCGACATACTTGGGATGATGCGATGAATTCCCCAGTATAGAGGAGAGCAGCCTGTCGGACGATGCCAAACCTCCAGGCGGATGCAAGGTTGGTGACTCTCTCGCAACATTTGCCCTATGTTCTAGAGGAGAATATGGCGATGGAGGAAGACGAGCCAACAACTGAAGAGGATGACTGCGTGGAGTTGATTAACATTGAGGACTCCATTGAAGTTGTCAACCTCTCCCCCGACTCGGAGATAGAGGAGGATCCAAGCGAGTGTTCCAGCACACCCGCAGATGCTGAGGCTAGCCACTAGGAGCTGTTTCCATTTCTATTTTGATTTTTGATTAGTGTACCTGTGTACGGTATTTATTTTATGAGTAGTTTTATTTGGGCGGCGATTAGGATTCCGCCTTGTACTTTGTATCAACATTTTATGATATTCTAATGAAGTATGATTCGAAGTTATATTGAGTTATTTTTATTACCATTAAGTGATGGTTTTTGATTTTCCGCATTGTATGTTACTTAAAGTGATGTTCCGAAAATGAAACGAATATAAGGAAATAAATTTTATATGACATCATTATTTAAAAAAAAAAGTTACCCATTTTTGAGCAAGATTTTTTGGAGTAATTTTCTGGGTGTTAGAGGAGGTATCTAGATCTATTGCAGGTATCACTCTCTGCCAGAGGAAGTATGCATTGCATATTCTATATGATACAATATTCTTGGCATGCAAACCAGCACCAACCCCAATAATCAAGACAACAAAATTACATCAAGATGACTCACCTCTCTACACTAATCCAGCTTCTTACAAAAGGCTTGTTGGAAGGCTTATCTATCTTACTAACACAAGACTAGATTTGAGCTTTGTAGTACAACAACTCAGTCAGTTCATGAGCCAACCAACTACCAAACACCATCAAGCCTTGACTTGAGTGTTAAGATACATCAAGACAAATCCAGGTCAAGGCCTCTTCTATCTATCTACATCTCCTCTCCAACTCAAAGGATTCAGTGATTCAGATTGGACAACATGTATTAATTCCCACAAATCCATTCGTGGATCCAACATCTTCCATGGCAACTCTCTAGTCACATGGAAATCCAAGAAACAGACCATCGTGCACTTATAGCAGCCTCATGTGAGATTCAATGGCTAAACTACCTCCTCATCAACTTCAAAATTCCATTCCTCAAGCCAACATTACTCTACTGTGATAACAATTCGGCAAGATGTAACGCCCCGAAAAATACTTCTCAAAAACATTGCGGAAAAATGGGTAAATTTTTTTTTTGAATAAAGAGATTGTATAAAATTGTCTCCTTCTTAAAACCTTCTTTTTCCGGGACATCACTTTAAGTAACTCAAATGCGGAAAATCAACTTCTCCTTATCGAATGATAACTTAACCCGATTCACAATTTCCTGAATGACACAATGCATATAAACGGTTAAGTCATCTTTAGTTCATACAAACTAAATCAACAAAGGCGGAAACTACATCGCCACTAACATATACAAAATCCAAAAAGAAAGGGCGAAAATATTAATCATCGCCAACAGACACTAAACAAAGACGTGAACAAACTGAAGTCGTTATTGTTTTCAAAAGTCCCAAAATGATAAGCAACTCCTAGTGGCTCGCTCCAAGACTAGGGTACTGCCTCTCCTCAATTCCTCATGCTCCTGGAACGTCACGGACGGGTAGTTCCAAATCCGAGCACAACTGTCTACCTGACGAGCACACGTCCAAAAAGCAAGNGAGGATGAGGATAGGATGAAGACGTGAATGAGGATGAGGATGAGGAAAAGGATGAGGATGAGGAAGAGGAGGAGGATAGGATGAGGACAAGGATGGGGAAGTGGATGAGGTTAAGGAAGAGGTTAGAGCAGGATGAGGATGAGGATAGGATGAGGATGAGGAAGAGGATGAGGA
>NW_017726263.1:0-254 GCF_001865875.1 Lupinus angustifolius | reverse complement strand
CCCGAGTATTATCGGCCAATACTCGATCGGGTATTTTAAATCGCCCGATTCTAGTATCCGATTAGAATTTCGGATTTCGGCATTCCGAGTGAAAAATATTTAGAAAATAGGTATGAGTGTAATCAGAGTCTATTTTGACTCGCAATTAAATTACGAAGCCAACGACACGATCGGAATTTGATTCTGATTTACGGAACTCAAAAAAACGCTTTTTGAGCCGTACCGGGCGGATTCGGCCCCGACAGTGGTCCAGA
>NW_017726262.1:0-18793 GCF_001865875.1 Lupinus angustifolius | reverse complement strand
TTTATTTTTTTGATGGAGGAAGTAAGTACATGTAACAAGAAGTGGTGTCGTGTATACTACAGTGGCAGTGTCATTCTTATACAAATGTAATATAGAGAAGCAGTGTTAAACTATTGATGCAGGAGATTATATTTCAACATGTAAATGCTTAAGCTCCCTAGCACACCTCATTATATATATTATATAGTCTCCACCGGTTTGAAATTTAAGGGAATGGTTCAGTTGAGGTTTTAGTTCCCAAGATGTTTTCCTCTTTTCTTTACTTGGAAAGATAATAGGGAAGAGACCACACTAGATTTCATGCAATCATATATCAATATCAACATGTATCATAAAACAAACTATAAGTATTTGTTTGAAAACAACTATTTTGAACAACTTGTCCCTCACAATCTCCTATGTGTCCTGATAAAGTTTGTTGTGTTCATTGTAATGGCAGTTGAGCATGCAAAGACACCAATAGAGCACAACGAAGCGGATACCAGCAGAAGTGCCTTCCATTGTCTCCCAGATACCAGAATTGCCGATGCAGCTAATGCGATGGCTACAGCTGAAAGGGCATTTTTCCAAAATTGAAAAGCTTTGATCACAGTTCTACATCCCTTGCAATGTATCACATGCCTGAAATATCTATTGGCTAAGTTTGGAGCATGCATTGTTCCAATGCCCCCCTTGGCGGGTGAGGAAGCTGATAGTCCTGCAACGAGGCCAGCCGGTGCGTGTTCCACCACAGCAGGCTCTTCGGGCAATGAAATAGTGCTGTGACCGAAATGATAAGGCATTCCATGCCCCACTTTGTCCATCCACTTTCTGTATTCAGCAACCCATGTGTCTGATGATTTTAGATTCAGATACAGTTCCTTTGTAGGAACCTTTTCTTTCAGTAGAATTTCATTTTGGGATGATAGGAATCCCATGTCTTGTTCAAAAACCTTGCTTGCATTCTGATGGAAGTACCATTTAGGGAATAGTTTTGCAATTGGGGATCTTTTTGTTGTTCCAAACCTCACTATCAGCAATGATTTACCTTGCCCAGTTGGTGTACAAAGGAACAGACCAGTGAAGTAGTTTTTTTCACCATTCTCACCAACAATTTCCCTGTTATTTTGTAGAACACAGGGAGCCTCGAACCGTAAGAAGTTAGGCTTAGACCCATCTTTTTCTTTGCCCCACCAACCTGCAAACCCTCTATCAGTTCGTTCGGTTACCTCAAAAAGTAGTGGCTGTGCATCCTCTCTTTTTGCAGTCCAATCTGTTCTATCATGTGAGATTGGGATATGAGCAGGATCCATCAGATTTTCCAGAAGAATAGAGTGATCATATGGGAGTTCATGAGTTGTTGAAACATCTTGAAACCCTGGCCTGGCGAAGTTCTCGAACCAAGGGATTTTGCTGACATTTGGAGGTGTCTTTCTAGACATCCATACCCAGAGAACACCTTGTGAGTTCCTCACCTCATATGTTTTAACACAGGCTGATCGAGGGATTTTGGCATCAGCTGGAAGCTGTTGAAAACAGAAAGAATATAATGAATGATTAATATCTCGTCACATTAATCTTAGAAGCAATTGTCTTGGCATTTGGCTTAGCCATGGACAACTTTAAGACTGTCTGGCATGCAGATGGAACATAACTGCTCTGTTGTACTCTTTGGTTCCACACCATTTAGTCGGGATTTGGATCCTCTCGTGTTTTAACTGGATATGGTTTTATTGGATAGAAACATGGAGAAAGACACAAACTTTATCATATAAGAATCCCTTATGATTGATTACAAAAACCTCTAGTTAGATTCCAGAACATATGTGTTATGGTCTTTAACTTCACAACAAGAGTATAGCAGGTTGTTAAAAAGATTATCCAAATCCTATTAGTAGAACCAAAATGAACTACTTATTAACATCATATATTGTTTTGTTCAATTTATAAAATAGACCACATGTATATTAGAATTCATTATATATATATATATATATATATATATATTACATTTTGATCTAACATGTAAGCCAAAAACCTAAGTATGTAATAACCAACCTGGGGTATCTTCACACATTTGCCTTCACCTTCAAATTGCCATCCATGGTATAGGCACTCTAGCCTTCCATCAATCAATTGCCCTTCAGATAGTTTTGCTAACCTGAATTGAACAAAACATAAGGACCAGCTTCTACAAATTTGGACTTAAGAATTTCAATGAATACCATGTTAGCAGGCATCTTTATCTCTTTCGGAATGTTAGGAAGTAAGTCCTATATCATTCTCTTAGGCATGGTTTAAATATTTGTTGGGAAACTCTTATTACCAATTGGTTTTGATATGAAACCTTAACATGGTATCGGATCTAGATCCCAACTTCCCTCCGGGTCAAAGGTAACCCTTCGCCGTTCACATGCAACATATAATTTCAAGTTTGCAACTGCCATATCAACCAAGAGTGCAAGATAACTTCACATGATCTAATTAAATTTGCAGCAAGTGTTAGTGGGTCAAGATCTAATTAAAGATGCATACACTTTTACTCAATCACTTTAGACAATTATGAACAAAGTAGTGAGGTGAATTCACCTGTGGGGGCAACGATCTTCATAACAATGAAAGTGGTCATTACCATCCTTGAACAACACAAGCTGCTTATCAAAAACTTTGAGACCAAGTGGTGCATCTTCAGGCACATTCTGAGTAAGATACAAAGGATACCATTCTTCTTCCCAATCATAATCAGCAACTACCCTTTCACCTCTTCTCTCTTCCTCACTAGAAGGACCTACAAGAACTTTATGATCTTCCCCATCAACCAAAGTTTCAGTTTTGATATCTGCCACTGCTCTATACCTACCATGCTTCGTTCTTGAAGATGAGAATGGTTTGAATGAGTGGGTATGGGAAGATAGAGTGCAAAGTTGTGACTGTGGTGAGTATTGGTTGAAAGGTGGTGGAGAAGGAAGATGCAAAGGGAAAGAGGTATTGGTGTGTAGCAGAAATGGATTTACCAAAGCCATGATGAGTGTTGTGGGTTAGGTTGGAAAGTAGTGAAGGGAGTGTAGTATGAAGTCAAGAAATTGGTGGAATCACCAAAGCCATGACGAGTGTTTTGGTGGGTCTCTCACTGGCTTTTGCTTGTGGAATTAGTGTATCCTTTTATGGCCACACGTTATGTTGGAGAACTCAGATAAGCGCATAGAATTATTTTCTAGGGAAGGGATCTTAAAAGAGTATCTCAAAAAATCTACTACATATCCTAATTATTTATTCTAAAACCATCATAATATTACAATTCATTTTTAGTTCTTCAATGGTTTTCCGCGAAATAAGAATAAAAATGACTCCTATTCATTAGTGAATTTGAATAAAGAATGTGTTTATTTTACTAAGAACAATTTTGTTGTTATCATTATGATTACTCTAATAAATACTAGTTATTCATTCTAATAAAATTCAATTCAATAATTTAAATTAGTAAATATATTGAAATCATTAGATTTTTTACAATTTGATGGTCGAAATGTAAAATAAGTTTTTTTCATTTATTTGTTGGAATAAATGGATCTATTTCTATTTTTAATGAGAATTATTTTTAAGCATGAAGTTTAAAATTATTTTTGGCGGTGATTAATGTGATTATTTTGTTTTTAATGATAGAATTATTTCTAGAGTTAAGACACGTGAATCACCCAAAACAGGAGTGGATACTTCTCAACTTTACTCTCAACATTTACTTAAAATTTCTTCATTCAGTTTTGGACTTTTTAGATGAGTTTAGTTTTTGAAGATGCTACAAATACAAAAATGTTAAACAATTATGATAAACGTTGTATAATTTAAGATGCATATACAATATTACTCTATTATTTTCATGAAAACGAGTAGAATGTCATTTGTATTGTCAATTTGAAATTAAACGTGTGCAACTTTTCTTTTAGAATATGGTCTCTCTAATTTTTCTTCTTCATATTCTCTTGCTTATCAAAAAGAGGATGTTGGTGAGTTTAATGTAAAATGTTGGACTTCCAAAAATAATATTACCATTTATTTTTACATCAAAAGTATTTCTAGCTTATAGTAAAAACTAATATTTTTAGGCACAAAAAGTATTGTTCCATCCCGATCATTCAAGTACTCCAGTTGTCTGAGTGAGTTTCTCTCCTAGCTGATGAAGAATTAGGCGTGACTAATTGAGAGGCTTAAACCGACTCATTACTTTTTGTCGGACATACTAGGTCGGAATTGAGACCACTCTTGCCTGACACACTGCCAGTAGTGCAATGTTACGCCACCTACAAATTTCACATATTCAGGTGCTAATGTGATAAGGATATGCCTAAAATACAGCTACTAAACCTACCATAAGCTATAAGTCAACTATGTACAAAGTATTACCAAATACACTTGACACGGAAAAAACAACCTCCAATAGACCCAAATGGTCGGTCATGCCAACAGTACCCATCAGAACCACGTCATTCATCTCAACCATTATAAATAAGGATTTCTCCCAATAGAAAGTATTACTTATCATTATTATTCTCTACTTACTTCTTGCATATTGCTTCCGAGCTTCACATCTATAGCCTCATATTGATTTGATCGTTAGAAAACATTTTCAAATACCCCATCAGTAGGTTCAAATCAATCTCAACTCATATACTAACAAAAAAAAAGTCTTACCCAAACCTCTTATTCAACCACAAAAGAACAACTATTAAAATTAATTTTACATCTAAAACCCATAAAGTGTTAATTGAGTTACATAAGATTTTATGATATCTTTAGATCAATTAAATATTAAAAGTTTGATGCCTATAAACTTGCAATCCAAAAGGTATTAATTCATGGGTGAGTGCTATGAAAGAATAGTTTATGAATTGTGATAAATAAATATAAGAGGAACATCCATAAACAAAATAAAATATATTTATCTCAATCACTTAAAACTAATATTTCTATTTGGTAGTGAAAGTTAGCTAATTCCCAAAAGTGGTTGTGATTAGGGTTTAGTGGGTGGTCGACGGTGGAAGTGAGAAGCGTTTGCGATGAAGATAGCAGTGGAAGGATGCATGCACGGTGACCTAGACACCGTATACAAAACCCTTCAACATCTTGAAAAATTCAACAACACCAAAATCGACCTTCTCCTTTGTTGCGGTGATTTTCAGGCAGTTAGAAACAGTGATGATCTCAAGAGTTTGAACGTGCTTCCCAAATATCGCACCATGAACTCTTTCTGGAAGTATTATTCTGGCGCTGAGGTTGCTCCTTACCCAACCATCTTTATCGGTGGAAATCATGAAGCTTCTAATTATTTGTGGGAACTTTACTATGGAGGTTGGGTTGCTCCTAATATTTATTTTTTGGGAGCTGCTGGTGTTGTTAGGTTTGGGAATGTTCGAATTGCTGGTCTTTCTGGAATTTATAATGCTCGTCACTATAATTTAGGTTATTTTTTATTCTCTTTCTTTATAATTGCTTCATGATGTGTTCTGTGTTTTTATCAGCTAATTACTGTTAGTAATAGTCTAGTAGGATGTTTTTGAAATAACTTATTTTGAGTTTGTAAGAACAATTTGTTTTCATGTCCGAATATGTTGGTTACTTTGTTAACACCACCTTCTGGCTTATAAGCTAGTCAACTAGCTTATCTGACCAAATTAAGGTACTTGTTGGTGTTTGGTAGAGGGACTTATTTCAATATGCTAGGAGCTTAAAATCTTGTATTTGATAAGCTATTTCATGATTATAAGACATGGGCTTATGTCATTTTTACATCTATCGATTAGTTTATAAGCTAATTTTTCCAAACAGTTTCAAGTCAATTATATAGCTTAACAACTTTCACCTCCTAGCTGATAAGCTTTCAACTAGTTGTGCCAAATAGAGTCCAACTCTTAGAGAAGCTTATGAAAATAAGTTCTTTTTGGCTTATCTTGAAAAGGCTTACCGAATAAGTACTTAATTAAGCTGTTTACCAAAATGCACCTTACTATTAGTATTCATTATTCAATGCTGGCCGATGTAACTAAAAATGTGAGATTTGAGCAGGACATTTTGAGAGGCCACCCTATGATCAGAGTACTATCAGGTCTGTGTATCATGTTCGTGAATATGATGTTCATAAACTCAATCAAGTTCAGGAACCCATTGATATTTTTCTTTCACATGATTGGCCGGTTGGGATCACTGATTATGGGGATTCGAATGAGCTTCTTCGGCGCAAGACTTACTTTAGGCAAGAGGTAACATTATGCTATTTCTTAAGCTATTGTTTTGAGTGTATTTTATTTTTATTTTTTTGGGATGAAGAATTCGGATACATTTTAACTATGAAGGCTAAAAATGCATAGCTTAAGAAATCTAAGAATTTTTTTTAGTAGAGTCATGGATTTATGTGAGGGATAGAAGAAACCATCATATGCATAGACATTTTCAGAGCAGTCATATCTTCTATGAAACAAGCATGTTGTTTCATAGGAATTGCATAACTAGTTACATTCCCCCATGAGATTGCTGTAGCTGATAATATTTCCAGGTAGAGGAAAAAAGGCTTGGGAGTAAACCTGCTGCTCAGCTTCTGGAAAAATTGAAGCCACATTATTGGTTTTCAGCTCACTTACACTGCAAGTTTCCTGCTCTTGTTCAACACGGGGAAGGGGGTCCACTGACAAAATTCCTTGCACTCGATAAATGTCTTCCTGGGCGTGATTTCTTACAGGTATAGATTTACAATCATACTGTGCAGGGTGATCTGTAATAACCATTTCCTATAGTGACTATGATCATGACATGTTCTTTGTCTGCAGATTGTCGAAATTGAATCAGAGGAAGGACCTTTTGAGATTCACTATGATGAAGAATGGTTAGCCATAACAAGGAGGTTCAACTCTATCTTCCCACTGACAACCAAAGGTGCAGATTTCAGGTGTGGGTGCATGTGAAAACACCTTAATTATCATCTAAGATTTGAGTCCTCATACAAAATCTTCTGTTTTGTCCTGCTTTTCTCTCTCCCCAATCACCCAAAAAACAGAAGAAAAATAATAATAATGTTGTTTGCACTTGCTGACAGGTGTGTAAATCTTGGAATGGAAGATTGTCGTCAAATGGTTAGAAGCAGGCTTCAAGAGAGAGGGTTCAAACCTTTTGACTTTGTTAGAAAAGCTCCATGTTATGATCCTTCTCAATCCAACTATCATGGTTCTTCTGCTGGTATTTCTTTGTTTCCTTGGTTACACTGCAAACCACAAATTTACTCTGCTCCTGTATCCTATTGATATCTTATGTTCAAACCTTTTACTAATTGATTTTTGCGACATTTTAATGTATAGCTTTAGTTTCTGAGGAAGGGAAAAGGACTCAGCTATCTTTTAGTGATGTTTGCCATGTTTTGTAGGGTTAGTTATAACTGAAGAAGGGTTAATTTTTTCTGTTTTCTCTTTCATTCCTTGCAGTGCATTCTCGGAATCCTCAGACAGAATCCCTTTTGCAGCTTCTAGAACTTCCATATCTTCTTGATAGCAATCCTGAATCAAAGGGCTTGTCACCTTATCCGTCTCCCTCAATTCAAAGAGGTAATGATTAGCCCTTTTATCTTTTCCCTTGTTAGTAATGATGCATGAGAAGTTGTTATTGCTTGTTAGTATTCCCAAGTAACGACTTTTGACATTTTCATTGTTAATATTTATTTACCTTCAATCTTATGCGTTTACACTTTACACTACATAGGTTAGATAGTTCTGCTTAATGGCATGTGTGCAACCAGGTTGCTATTCAATTTCAATATCCCCAAAGTGATAGAATCACTATAAGTTTATAACAAAACAGCCATAAATGATACATCCAAAATTGAAATGTGAAGTTATGAGCAGAACCTGCCGGTCAAAAATTCCCTTTTAGCTTAATAGCGAGTGCCCTGTTACCCTTGGAATTAATATTTTTATTAAAACTAGACCCTTGGACAGATTTGTTCAGTCTGCAATGCTAATTTTGACTAGAATAAGTGAATTGTACTGGCAAAACTGCATTTTCAACTATATACCTGGCAACATCTGCATTAGTTAGTTATATATTGGTCTGCATTTATGATTGCAAAACTTTTGTCAGTATCATTACTCATATTGCCAGAATTACCATTATCTCTTTTGAGTTAATCTCTTACAAGTTTTTTGAAAAAATTGTAGGTCCCGTTGGTTATGACAGTGAGGACATTCCCATTGATGATGTGGATGATGATGACGACGACGATGACAAGGAGCTACCAAAAGTTGATGATGTGGAAACCGAGACTTTGAATTCGTAAATCATCATTGCAATTAGCATGCAGCTAGCATTTTATGGCTAGTGCTTACACAAAATTCTCAGGATGTGTGTACACCAGAGATCGTGGATTTTCCACCCTCTAATATGCAGTTCAGTGGCATGTACATTAACTCACAAAAAATGAGAGGAAAGGAAAGCTTTCAGGCCTTGTGTTAGTCACAGTCGTGAGATCAAATATTGACTATCTAACCTTATGCTCCGACCACCAGAAAATCAAATTATGATGAATGTGACCCATGATTTTGCCGGTTGCATTATTAGTTGTTAGTGCAGCTGGATCTGTAATTGCTCTTAACTGTACCTTTTATTCATTAACCTGATAAGTTGGGTTAATTTGATCGTTGTCATTGTCAAGAAATTTGTTGCTAATTGTTGCATATGTTCTGTATTGTCGTATTCTTTCTTTTTTCTTCTGTATTCAAAGACCAGAAGCCAGACTCGTTGTGTACTGGATTTAAAATTTGAAATCTTGATACAGGTAAAGGACTGAATGGCGTTGAACAAAATGTGAAGAAATGTAGGAAGAATTTAAGAGCCCCTTTATGAATGCTTGTGTACTTAAGAAACAGAATGCAGAAAATTTGTCTAAGGCATGTTAAAGCCTTTAAGGTAGAAAACATTTGTTATAGAAGAACCTTTTTACGAAACTTTCTTTGACCTATTATGAACATTTTTATTTAACAAACTTACTCTGCCTTCTATGTGACAACATGTTTAACTCGAAATGGTGCCCTTTGTAGTTTGTTTATACACGTGGTTTCTACATCTGACTGTTGCGTTTTCAATTATCTAAATTCTAAGCAACACTATCCTAAACCCAAATCCTCTATACCAAAAAAAATTCTACGCCTCTATATCATTAATCCTTGAATGAAATAAAATTAATCCCATAACATTAATCCTTGAGTAAAACAAAAGAATTTATAAGAAAATTGAAGTGTACACATAGGGGTGTGAAAGTGAGAATATATAAGCCCAGAAGAAAGTAGGTGAGGTTTAGGCCCATAGGCCTAGGATATTTACACGTTTATCCACCAACTCTATTTCAAAACATTGCGCCATATATAAAGGTGTGAAACATGATAGTAGTCTACGTAGTTTTATGATTTATGGTTCCTCTTTGTCAACATCACGTATAACAAATATTGCTTTGCTTTGCTTCCTCCTTTCTCCTTGTCTCTTCTTTCTTCAAAATGGATACTCGTTTTATGTTATTAACCTCACCACCTCCTCCTACTAACACTCACCATTTTCTCCACTCACCCACACCACCTTCTTCATTATCTCTTCTTTCAACCACCCACCACAAAAAAACACCTTCAATGTTACAATCCAGTGGCACCAGGATCAACAGCACCAACACAAAAAGTACTTGGAATTTCCTTGACTTGAAATCAGAGCAACAACCTGAAGCTTTAGACATTGATCTTCCATGGTATAATCCATCTGATCGCCCTCGTTTCGATGTGATCGTCGTTGGTGCTGGTCCTGCAGGCATAAGGCTAGCGGAACAAGTCTCCCTCTATGGAATTAAGGTTTGTTGTGTTGATCCTGACCCTCTTTCTGTGTGGCCTAACAATTATGGAGCGTGGGTTGATGAGTTTGATAATCTTGGCCTTGATGATTGCTTTGATAAAACATGGCCTATGGCTTGTGTTTATGTTGATGAGGGTAGGACCAAGTATTTGGATCGTCCTTATGGGAGGGTTGGTAGGAACAAACTTAAAAGGAATTTGCTTGAAAAGTGTGTCTCCAATGGGGTTAGATTTTGTAAGTCAAAGGTGTGGAAAATTGATCAGCAAGAGTTTGAGTCTACGGTTTTCTGTGATAATGGAGTAGAATTGAAAGGGAGTTTAGTTGTTGATGCTAGTGGTTTTTCTAGTACTTTCACAGAGTTTGATCATAGAATAAAAAAGAAAAACGAAGGTTTTCAGATTGCTCATGGTATTTTAGCTGAGGTTGATGGTCACCCTTTTGATTTAGACAAGATGGTTTTGATGGATTGGAGGGATACCCATCTTGGGAATGAACCATACATGAGAGTTAACAATTCAAAGATTCCTACTTTCTTATATGCAATGCCATTTGATTCTAATTTGATATTTCTTGAAGAAACTTCACTTGTTAGCCGTCCAGTTTTGTCATATATTGAGATAAAGAAAAGAATGGTTGCAAGGCTAAGACACTTGGGTATTAGAGTGAAAAGGATATTGGAGGATGAGAAGTGTTTGATTCCAATGGGAGGACCACTACCCCAGATTCCTCAAAATGTGATGGCTATTGGTGGAACTTCTGGGGTAGTTCACCCTTCCACAGGGTACATGGTAGCTAGAACAATGGCTCTAGCACCTATTGTTGCTTTTGCAATATCTGAGTGTCTTGGCTCTAACAGAATGATCAGAGGGAAACCCCTTCATCATAAAGTTTGGAATAGCTTGTGGACTTCTGAGAGAAGACTCAATAGAGAATTTTACACTTTTGGAATGGAGACTTTGTTGAAGCTTGATTTGAATGGATCTAGGAGTTTCTTTGATGCATTTTTTGACTTAAAGCCTCATTACTGGAAAGGATTTCTCTCTTCAAAGTTGACTCCAATGGAGCTTGCTCAGTTATCTTTATCACTCTTTGGACATGCCTCAAATCGTTCTAGGTTTGATATTGTCACAAAGTGCCCTATACCATTGGCTAAAATGATTGGCAATGTGGCCTTGGAATCCATTTGATGATGGAAGGTTTTGGAACACATAAATAAGCTAGATTTGTTGTTTTTTCTTGCAGTTGTATTTGCTTATTGATTTGTTGAATTATCATTAGGCTGATAATGTAGCTGCTGAGAATTATTTCAGTTCAGTTGAATGTGAAATAGACATCCACCTCTTATGCAAATGAAAATAATAATATTGCTCTTTTCTCTATGGCTGGTTATAAAACTATTGACAATTTATATTTATTTTTTGAAAAGTAAATAATATGAATAATATGAAATGTTTAAAAATAATATTAATTATTTCTTTATCATTTATATATTTATCCTCACTGTTGTGAAGATATAACAAATAATAGTGAAGAGAATAATTGAGAATAGTATAATAAGAAAAAATTAATATTTTTAGTAGAAATAAAAGATTAATTGAATTTCTTGATTTTGCATAATTCCCCAAACCAATTCCTAAATATTGTGCAACATTTTATGGACAACACAACCTAAATCAAGTATGTAATTAATGAAAATTGAAAATGTTCTATAACAAGATGTTCAAACTTTTGCACAATTTTAATTATTTTTTTGGTTATGACAATTTTAATTATTACAACATGTAATACTATTTTTATTAATATCTTAGTAATTAAACTGGTCAAGGTACTAAAATATGCTATTTTCTAATTAAATTATATAGGATGAAAATTAGATATACATATATATTATACTAATATTAATGTTTTAATTTTAAGAACTAATAAAGAATGTGATAAATACATTTATTTAAACTATTATTTAAAATATAATGCGCGATATGGTGGTATACCATATTTTAAAAATATAAATAAAAGTAATTATTGTATGTTTGATTCTCCCCAATCACATTTTGTTAAAAATTGTCATTTTATAATTTTAAATGAAAATTAATCCGTTTGACCAATACAATTAAAATGAAAACTATTAATATGATCTATTTTGATCGACTTTGACTAATATGATTATATAACTGTTATAATTGTTGTATTGAAGAGGAACTAATTCTTGACTTTACTGTTTTCATAACTAAGCGTTAATACTGTTAATTTTTTAATACAAAATTGTTACACATATAAGTAGAATTGACAAATTGTTTATCTCTTATACATATAAGAGAGTAGATTTATTTGTTATGAATATATTTAATATATTAATCATTATTTATTTATATTACTTTTTAAAATGTTAATAATGACTAAACATGAATGATGAATAATTGACAATGTATAAGAAAAATCATACACTTTGAAAATATTACAAACTTGGTAACTATAGCCATGGTTGTCATCATATTACGTAGTCACTTAACATAAATTTACCCGATCTCGTGGCATAAAATCAACTAATGAACTCGTAGAAAGTTACAATTTAAAAATAAAGAAAAAAAAACATATGCACTAATAAAAAAGGAGAATTATAAACTTAAACTGAAAACGATCCAAGGAGAACTTTCAAAAACCTTACAACTTAATATTTTAAAACACATAAGATCAAATGTTAATATATGTAATAATGGCAGTAGTCTTTATTTATAATAATAAACCTTTGCCCAATCAAGATAAATATAATTTAAGATGAAAACACAACCTTAACCAATTAACAAGTAAAGATAGACTTAAGATCCTAACAATATCAAATAAAACTAAACTAAGAACAATCGAAAAGATACTAACAATACTCCACTATGAACATGTTCCTCAAGGTGACAACAAATGGGTTTCAAAATCAAATCCAAGTAGGACCCCACTGTTCAAAGTGGGATGACCTTGCTATGCATGTTATATAAGAATGTCCATCAAGATCTCATTGTTCTTCTTCAATGTCAATATCCATTTGGGCTAAACACCATAATAGAATCCACTAAGCCTCTCTCTCATTCGGGATTTGGGCCATGGTAAGTCAGAAAATTGACCTAATTTCTTCATTGCCTCATAATCTTTTTTTTTTGGTACAATGGAGAGGCTAGAACCTCAAATTGACTAAGATAAGATAGATCTAGAAAAATACATTTCCGTAAAGTCAAACAAAAGCAAATTTCTACACGTAGTTGGTGGAAGCTCCACAAGGTAAGTTCCTACATCCACATCATGTGACATGTTAGCCATGAAATTTGTCACCTAGTTTGCCTCCTTATGTATGTGCACGCATTGAACATCCCAATCTCTACCCAACCAGGTTCTAATAACATCCACCAAAGAGACGTAAGGATGGAACTGATCACAACCATTAGAAATCAAATCGATAACTACCTTGAAAACACTTTCAAGAATTAATTTCTTTAAACCTTTACCCCAAGCTAAAGTTAGCATAGAGTAAATACCCCATAGTTCTGCCCACAAAATAGTAGATGAACCCAAGTTCTTATAGAAACCAAACAACCACTCATCTGAATCATCTCTACAAACTCCACCACAACCTGCTATATTAGTTGTCCTTCGAACTGAACCGTCCATATTGCACTTATACCATCCTAGTGGAGGGGAGTCCCAACCAACCAAAATTTGTTTGTATATTGGACTACTAAGAGAAAACGGAAGAAATCTCAAGTTGGTATCATTTGCATAATCGGTTGCCAACCGACGTGCATAATAGAGAATTTCCTGCATGTTGAAAGTATCACCCTTGAACACCATATTGTTTCTCATTTTCCAAATGGACAAAGCATAATATCAAAGCTTTGGGGATGAATAATCGGCATATTCAACAAATTTGAGGATCGAGGTTTCTAGTTATCCAGTCATGCAAATCATTCACAAAGAAAGATGGGTGGCTGTAAGTGACACTGTCCTACAAAGATCTAACAAAGTTACAATCACGAAGTATATGCAACACAAATTCTATTCATCTAGAGCAAGTCGTATCCTCGTTATCTTTTCAAATAATTGATAAGTTGGTAGGCAGTGACATCAAAATTTTATAGGAAGCCATAATTAAACAAAATGATATAATAAAAATAAACAATTAATTAAGCATAAATTTATTAATGTTTGAAGTATATTAAATTAGGTTTTGTTGACCATTACCCAAAGTAACTAATTAAGTGGTTTAAATATGGGGACTAATATGATTGGTGTTTATGATTCTAACAAACTTTTCAACGACATTCTGATTCAATTCATTTATTTCAGCTTATTACGATGCAAAGGGTGGAATCAAGAAACATAAACTTTATATGCTTATTTTTAGAAATAGAATTAAAATGTGACATAAAGATATCATGAACCCTTTCTTCAAATAAGTTTGTTCCATAGTTGACCGTTAATCATGAAGTAATTGTATCACCATTTATGAGTAACGCGTGGCACAAGTAACAGTTTCTATTATTGTAGTATATATACTATTTATTAAGAGTTACTATTACGCAGCATCTTTAAATGCTTGATGAGAGAAGTGATAAGATAATTGGGTTGAGTAACATTACAAAACCAAATCTCTCATCTACCTACTGACATCAACTAACTACATAAATGTGGCTTTAAATTCCTGCCCATTATGCAAAGCATATCTTCTCTCTCAAACATTATGTCATTTCATGTATTGATCGGTCAGAAAAATAATTTATTATTAAAGTTTAAATTTAAATATATGTTTTTCGACCAATCAGAGAAAATGACACACGGAGTGACACACTCTTGTGGTATAGCAGAAATGACCCCACACCTTTTCTATATCTCTTTTTTTATGATATGTTTCATTTTCAAGTGAAAGGAAGAGTCTATGCGTACTGCAAATACAATACTCCTGCGATTGAACCAAAAAAAGACTAAACTTTGTTTAATGGAGACAAGAACACTAATTCTTTCCAAAACACTGTCTTGTCTTTTTTGTGTATTTTGTTTTGTTGCTTATGTTTCTGCTAGTCTCTCTTTCAACTTCTATGCAGCTTCATGCCCAACTGCAGAGTTTCTCATAAGAAACACTGTAAGATCTTCATCTTCTGATGATCCTTCCATTCCTGGGAAGCTCCTTCGCTTGGTTTTCCATGATTGCTTTGTTGAGGTTAGTTACTATCACTCCAATACAATGCATCCAACAAAGTTTATTACAAGTTAAAGCATGCTTCTTCAGGAAATATGATATCTTCTGGTTTATGTACTAAAAATTCAGCTACCAATACATTATCATGCACCTTTGTTTTATAACCTTCATTGTTTTAATGCAGGGTTGTGATGCATCTTTGATGCTACAAGGGAATAATACAGAGCAAACTGATCCAGGAAATAGGTCTGTTGGAGGATATTCAGTTATAGAATCAGCAAAAAGAGTGCTTGAGCTGTTCTGTCCTGGAACTGTTTCTTGTGCAGACATAATTGCTCTTGCTGCTAGAGATGCTGTTGAAATTGTAAGTTCTTCTTCAATGAACTTTCTATATTCTACATAAATACATTGACTTCTCTCTTGGTACACAATAATTAACCGATGAAGGGTATTTGAGAACAGGCTGGTGGACCGATGATTCCGATTCCTACAGGTAGGAAAGATGGAATGGTTTCAGTTGCTTCCAATGTTAGACCAAACATAGTGGATACAAGTTTTACAATGGATGAGATGGTTAAGATCTTCTCTGCAAAAGGATTGTCCTTATTTGATCTTGTTGTCCTTTCAGGTGCATGTTCTATGTCCATACAAAGGAATGATCATAATTATTGGTTTTTTCCTCTTTAACAATCATCTTCCCTTTGATTCTTCAGCCTCTCAATACCCTGAGATGACATTTATTTTATTTCCATTCAACAATTTAGGAGCATTTTGACTTGGAGCAAAATTCCATAAAGCAAGAGAATTGAACTATGGCAGATAAAACCTCCTAAACAATTTTTTCTGTCAACATTTTGGATATTTAAACAAGTACTGTTTGAAATTAGCATAAGTTTCTATAATATGAATTAATTGATAGTCAACCAGCATTGCATGTGTTAATCTTTCTCTGTGTTCTCTTTAATGTTATACTAGATAGGATAATGTCTCATAAACATCAATACAAGGACAATGTTTGGTACCCTTTCAATTTTTTGAAGTATTTTTAGAATGTGTGCATACATAAAAAAATAGTAAGAGATTGAGATAAATCTATACAATTTAAAATATGATGTTTAAAAGTTTAGGTACACAAACTCTACTATATAATACTAACTAAGTGATAGTAAAACATTGCAGGAGCTCACACCATAGGAGAGGCTCATTGCAACACATTCAGAGATAGGTTCCAAGAAGATTCCATGGGAAAGCTCATTGACAAAACCATTGACAATAGCTATGCCAATGAACTAAAGAAACAGTGTCCATCTAGTGATATGGCATCTGTGACAGTGAACATTGATCCTGAAACATCTATGGTCTTTGACAACCAGTACTACAAAAATCTTGTGGTCCATAAAGGGCTATTCCAGTCAGATTCTGTTTTGTTAAATGATGATAGCACAAGGAAATTTGTGGAAGATTTTGCAAATGATCAAGAACTTTTCTTTGAAAGTTGGGACCAGTCTTTCATGAAACTCACTAGTGTTGGAGTTAAAACAGGTGATGAGGGTGAAATTAGACGTATATGTGGAGCAACTAATGCATAACAAAGAGTATGATGTAGAAAGTAATGGTTCTCAATGCAGTGTTCTACACCACCTAAAACAATTGCTTGATTAACTTCTCTAGATGATTTTATTTGTGTTGTTCTACTTGTTTCTCAATTTTTGTTAGTCATCTATTATTATTATTTATGATAGAAGACTATGTTACAATGGTCAACACAAAAATCTGTTCTCTCAAATCATGTCTTATATGTTGTTTCGGGCCAATAATGATAATGAATGTTAAATTTTTTTAATCAAACATAACACTTTTATTGAAACACGATAGGATATGGAACAAGACATGTGAGGCAATTCTATCAACACCCAACCAAGAAATCAGTGTAACTGAGGGGTGTGGTAAGTGGTTTTTTGGTGTAACCTTATTGTCTTCATGACTAAAAGATGATAAGGTGGTCTTGTTTATAGGAATAGGGGTAAAGGGGGTATAGAATTAGATAATTGATTCATATGCATATACATCATTGGTAATTAAGAAGGAAGCAGATAATTTTTTTAATTTAAGATGAATATTTGGGTACATGTCCCTCAAGTAAAACTGACATGTGATGACACTTTTTATAACTTGGAAATCTTATCAATGAATTACCTCTCTTAATTCTTCTTATTATTGAAGGAGACTTAAGCTCCTATTTAAAAGACAATCACCAACTAACTATTGCTTGATTCACAAGCAAAACAGAAAAACAGAATTTTCCTTAAACATCCTAACAGAATTAACTAACTTACCTAACATCAACTTAAAACAGAATGCATACAACATAAAACAGAATGCATACAAGTCAATAATGACAGAACTCAATGCTTGATTAACAGTAGCAATAAAATCAGCATTATCATCAACTTGAGCCAATTGTTCATCATCCTTCTCTATGCTGCACACTGCTGCATTTGATCTCATAGCATTAACCAAATGACATTCTTCATTTTCTCTCAATAGCCCCCACAAGCTGGAGAATAGATGTTAATTATTCCCAGCTTGCTTAACAAGAACTTGAAAGGAGATAAATCCAATGCCTTTGTAAGAATGTCAGCAATCTGATCCGCAGAGGCTATAGGAAGAAGATGGAAAAGTTTGGATTGAAATCTTTCTCTAACAATGTGACAGTCTATGTCAATATGCTTGGTCTTTTCGTGAAACACCGAATTTGCTGCAATATGCCTGGCAGATTCATTGTCGCAATAGAGGAGAGCAGGTTGGATGTAGGATACTTTGAAATTTTCCAGCAAGTAAGTGAGCCACTGAATCTCACAAGAGGTGGTAGCTAATGCACGGTATTCTGCCTCTGAAGAAGAACGGGCCACAGTTGTTTGCTTCTTTGATCTCCAGGACACTAATGAATCACCAAGAAACACACAATACCCTGTCACAGACTTTCTTGAATCTATGCAAGCTGCCCAATCCGAGTCACTAAAAGCCTTTAGTTGAAGAGAAGATGTAGAGGAATAGAAAATTCCCTGACCTGGACTCCCTTTGATGTATCTGAGAACTCGAGTCAAGGATTTATAATGTGTAATAGTGGGTTGTGCCATATACTGACTAAGTTGTTGCACAGCAAAAGTAATATCAGGTCTAGTATTAGTTAAATAAAGCAATCTACCAACTAACCTTCTATATAAAGAGACATTTTCAAAGGGAGAAGTGTTGTCATGGTGTAACTTCGTGGTTTTCACCATGGGAGTTGTCACTGGTTTTGCTGCCAGAAAACCAGTGTCAGCAAGCACATCAAGTGCATACTTCCTTTGGCAAAGAGTTATGCCAGATTTGGACCTTGCCACCTCTAGTCCTAGGAAGTATTTTAAGTTGCCAAGATCCTTTATTTTAAACAATTTGTCAAGATGTTTCTTGACCATCATAATTTCATGCATATTATTGCCAGACAGTATTNATACCATTGTCTTCCAGCCTGTTTTAACCCATAGAGGGACTTATGAAGCTTACAAACTTGGTTTGGTTTAGCACAAATGACACCTTGAGGTATGTCCATGTACACATCCTCATTAAGATCACCATGTAAGAAGGCATTATTTACATCCAATTGATGTATTATCCAACCCTGTGAGGCTGCTATAGATAGGAGGAGCCTTACTGTGGTTAACTTGACAACTGGTGCAAAGGTGTCAAAGTAATCAAGACCCTTTGTTTGGTTATACCCTT
>NW_017726261.1:0-2709 GCF_001865875.1 Lupinus angustifolius | reverse complement strand
ATAGTGCCATCAGACTTATACTTGATCTTGTAAACCCACTTTGACCCTATAGATGTTTTATTTGATGGTAGATCCATGATTGTCCAGGTATTATTAAGTTCTAGAGCATTTAGCTCTTCCTGCATGGCTTGTATCCAGTGGGTTTCTTTGATGGCCTGGTTCTAGTGTCTAGGCTCATTATGAATGATTATGCTAAGGGCATGGTGAAGGTGAGGCTTAGATATGGCTTTGTATGAGAGAACAGACTCTAGAGGGTGGTGTACATTGTCTAATTTTATTAGGCTATGTGCACTATGCAAATTGCAGTGAAAATCCTGCAAGTAGGTAGGGGGTTGCCTTATTCTGCTTGATCTTCTTAACTCAGTGGTATTCTCTATGCCCTGATTTTCTTCATATGTGTTTGAATTAATAGGAGCATTAATAACATCATTCTCATTGGAAGAAGGCTGCCTAGGACAAAAAATCTGAGGATCTAATAGAACTCCCAAGTCACTAGTGCAGCTGTCATCTATTGAATGCTCACTTTTGTAAGGAAATAAATGTTCATGAAAGACTACATGCCTAGATATAGAAATTTCTCTAGTCTGAAGATCTAAAATAACATATCCCTTTGTACCACTCTTGTACCATATGAAGACACATTTCCTACCTCTAGGATCAAGCTTGGTCCTATTTTGGGTTAAGGTGGAGGCATAACACTGGCACCCAAACACTCTTAGCTCATCTAATTTTGGTTTAGACCCCTTTAGTAACTCATAGGGGGATCTATTTTTGAGAACATGTGTAGGAATTCTATTTATTAGGTATGCTGCATGAGATGCAGCATAGGACCAGTAAGCCTTTGGCAATCCTGATTGAAACATGAGAGTTCTTGTAACATTTAACAAATGCCTGTGCTTTCTCTCAACTACTAAGTTCTGCTGTGGTGTTTCAACACAAGAGGTCTGGTGTATAATTCCTAGTTCCCTAAAGAAGCTTGGTGAGTTAAATTCTACCCCATTATCCGTCCTTACCACTTTAACAGTTTTACTGTGTTGGGTCTGAACTAATCTAATAAATTGTTGCATCAATGATCTAGTCTCACCCTTAGACTTCATTAGGTAGATCCAGGTATGCCTACTATAATCATCTACAACAGTAAGAAAATATTTATGTCCATGTATAGAAACATTAGAGATAGGGCCCCAAATATCCATGTGAATTAGATCAAAACAATCAATACTTCTATTCATGCTATTAGGGAAAGAGAGCTTAGTTTGTTTACCAATATAACAGTAATCACAAATCTTATCTGAATCAAAATGCACATAGCTGAATTCTTTACAGATTGTGTTCATTATAGAAGATGATGGATGGCCTAACCTAAAGTGTCATAAGTCAAAGAAAGAAACATTCAGAGCAGTATTCAAGTTATTACACAAAGCAGTTCTCTTATTTGTTACTTTCTTAAGCACATATAGGCTATTCCTCACTCTAGCATGTCCAATCATCTTCGAGGTAGTCATATCCTGGATTTCACATTTCAAATCATCAAAGATTAGCCTACATTTCATAGATTTAGTGAGCTTACATACAGATATCAAGTTGAAAGCAAATTCAGGTATGAGTAGGACATCATGCAGTACTAAATATTCAGAGAATATGATGGTCCCTGCATAATTAGCTTGCACAGAGGAACCATTTGGTAGGCTCACAGTGATATGTTTAATTTTATGGAATGCATCAAATATGGACAAATCAGGGCACACATGATTTGTTGCCTCTGTGTCCAGAATCCAGAGTGAAGTGTTACCTGTGAGGTCCTGTCTTTCTTGGCTTTGATCAATTTTGCTAATGTCAAAGGGCCTCATGCTCAGCTGATTTACTTTGTGACTGCAGTCTGCTTCATTAATGGCTTTAGGTTCACCAACACTTTTAAGTAATGAGGTCAATTGTGCATATTGTTGTGGTCCAAAATTAAAGCTTGTCTTCTTTCTTTGCTCCTCTTCTTGTCCTTCCATGATCCCTTTGAGATCTGAGGCATCATTTGCGATGGCATTGTTAACCAATCCACTTTCTTGGCTAGCTCTGCTCCCTTGTGAGTTTGGAGGGAATCCGTGCTTAAAATAACATGTATCAACCGTATGGTTATCTCTTCCACAATATGTCAGTGCTATTGAAAAGCACCTTCGAGTTTATCGAATTGTTTTCTGTTTGTGGCCTCTCTTGTTGTTGGAGTAATGAGAAAGCTTTATTTATCAAAGGAAGTGGCTCCATCAACAAGATTTGTGCCTTTGTTGTATTAAATTCCTCGTTTAATCCTTTTAAGAAGCAAATAACATATTCATTGTCCTTGTCACTCTTTATAATCTTGATCATGTCACAACTGCATCTTGGTTGACATGAGCATGAAGGCATAGGCCTCAAAGACTCTAATTCTTCCCACAAAGTTTTCAAATCTGTGAAATATGTTGAGATAGTTCTGTCTCCCTGCCTAACAGAATGCAATTCTTGTAGTGCATCAGACATTCGAAAGTGATCTCCCTTGGAGAACCTTTCCTTCAAATCTTGCCATAGCTCATAAGCACTATCTATGTATACGGTGCTTTGTCCAATTTGAGGAGTAAGACATCTTGCAATCCAAGAAAGGATCATTGTGTTGCATCGATCCCATGCATCATAATCTGCATCTTGTTGTTTTGGTTCACTGATTGTTCCATCAACAAATTT
>NW_017726260.1:0-33017 GCF_001865875.1 Lupinus angustifolius | reverse complement strand
GCTGGAGAGTAGATACCAATTAATCCCAGCTTGGACAATAGGTAGTTAAAGGGTGTATGATCCAAGGCCTTTGTCAAGATATCTTCAACCTGCTCTAAAGTAGATATATGCAACAAATGGAACAATTTTGATTGGAGCCTCTCCCTAACCACATGACAATCAATGTCAATGTGTTTAGTTCTGTCATGAAACACATAATTAGCTGTTATATATCGTGCTGAATCATTATCATAGTAAAGTAAATCAGGTTTAACAAATTGAATATGAAAATTGTCAAGTAAATAGGTTAACCATTGGATTTCACAAGAGACAGAGGCTAAAGCACGATATTCAACCTCTGAATAAGATCTTGCCACTGTGTTTTGTTTCTTGGATTTCCAAGAAACAAGGGAATTACCCAAGAAGGCATAGCAACCACTTATGGACTTCCTAGAGTCAATGCAGGCTGCCCAGTCAGAGTCACTGAAGACTTTCAAGTGAATAGGAGAAGATATAGAGTAGAATTGACCTTGTCTAGGATTTTCTTTGATGTACCTTAGAACCCTGCATAAAGCTTTATGGTTATTCTGAGTAGGATTAGCCATAAACTGACTTAATTGCTGAACAGAAAAACTAATGGCAGGCCTGGTATTTGTTAAGTATAAGAGTCTACCTACCAGCCTCCTATAAGAGGTTGGTTTGTCAAAGAGAGGAGAGTCGTCTTGATGCAACTTAGTTGTCTTAATAATAGGTGTAGGGAGATGTTTGCTATTTATGAATCATGTATCAAGTAAGATGTCTAAAGCATACTTCCTTTGACAAATTGTGATGCCAGTTTTGGATCTGGCAATTTCAAGACCAAGAAAGTATTTGAGGGCACCTAGGTCTTTTATCTTGAATTGAGAATCAAGATGGCCTTTGACATAATCAATTTCATCTGTGTTATTACCAGCTAAGATTAAGTCATCAGCATAAACCAGGAGAGTAGTGAAGCCCTTTCCCTTGGTCTTGGTAAATAGGGAGTGATCATGGTGAGATTGGTTGTATCCTAAGGAAAGCAAAGAATCTGAGAGCTTCTTATACCATTGTCTCACTACTTAAGTCCATATAGGGATTTCTGGAGTTTGCATACTTTCTTGGCGTCACTAGAAGGGATACCTGAGGGAATAGTCATGTAAACTTCCTCACTAAGGTCACCATCAAGAAAGTCATTGTTTATGTCTAGCTGATGGACA
This sequence comes from Lupinus angustifolius, assembly GCF_001865875.1. Lineage (NCBI taxonomy): Eukaryota > Viridiplantae > Streptophyta > Magnoliopsida > Fabales > Fabaceae > Lupinus > Lupinus angustifolius. The sequence continues at coordinate 31,803 of NW_017726260.1, read as the reverse complement.
ATCCAATCATGGCAAGTGACTAAGGCTATGAGGAGCCTAATTGTTGTCAATTTAACAATAGGGGCAAAAGTTTCAAAGAAATCAATGCCTTCAGTCTAATTAAACCCTTTGGCCAATAACCTAGCTTTGTATCTCTCAATGGATCTATCAGATTTATACTTTATATTATATACCCACTTGCAACCTATAGCTTTTTTATCAGCTAGTAGGTCAACGATATCCCAAGTTTGATTTAATTCAAGAGCATTCAGTTCCTGTTGCATAGCCTTGATCCAATTCTCAGAGCTAATGGCCTGGTCATAGGATTTTGGTTCAGTGTTGGTGGATAGAAACCCTCTTCAAAGCCCTTCGGTTGCTGATTGAGGAGATTACAATGGAAATCCCTTAAGTAAGTAGGGGGTGTCTAATCCTGGTAGATCTCCTAGAGGTCTATGGGCTTGGTTCAGTTCTGTGTTGGTCAAGGTTATGAGTATGAGCTCTATCATTATTGTTCTGATTTGTGGTGTGCAAATATTCTTCCTCATCAAGAATGTCTATGAAAGTATGGGAAATATCAGTTTGAGTCTTGCTCATAAAATCAATGGTCATTGGATTGTTGAGATCATTGTTAGATTGCCTATAAGGAAATATGTGCTCATGGAATTGGACATTTCTAGGTAGGAAAATTTCTCTGTTTTTCAAGTCATACAAAACATATCCTTTGACACCAACTTTGTATCCTAGGAAGATACACTTCTTGGCCCTAGGATCCAACTTTGTCATTTGCTGAGTAAGAGTAGAGGCAAAGTAGAGACATCCAAAGACCTTTGTTTCTAATAAGTTGGGCAGGGTCCCATATAAGAGCTCATGAGGGGTATTATTTTGAAGAGAGGGACTAGGCATTATGTTTATCAAGTAAGTAGCATGTTGAACAACATAGCACCAAAAGATCTTAGGTAGCCCAGAGTGGAAAAGAATGGTCCTAGTGACATTTAAGAGGTGCATATGCTTTCTCTCTACAACTGAGTTTTGTTGAGGAGTTTCAGCACATGATGTTTAGTGTATGATTCCATGTTCACTAAAGAAGCTAGGGGTCTGGAATTCTACCCCATTATCACTCCTTATACTCTTAACGACTTTGCCAAATTGTGTCTTAACAATTTGGACAAAGTTTTGCATTAGACCTTTTGCTTCACCTTTGCTTTTCATGAGGAAGATCCAAGTGTGCCTAAAGAGATCATCAATAATAGTTAGAAAGTACTTATGACCATGTATGGATATATCACTAATATGATCCCATATGTCCATGTGGACCAAATCAAAAATGCAAGAAGCTTTATTTTTATTGCTCGGGAAAGGCAACTTGCATTGTTTTCCTATATCACAGTGTTCACAAACCTTAGAAGCATCATGTTTTACAAATGAATACCTTTTACAAATCAAGTTTATTATGTCTAAGGAAAGATGTCTTAGTCTAAAATGACATAGATCAAAATAGGGGTCACTATACATCATATTAATATTGCTCTTATGACTAGTATTAGGATCTCCCATAATCACATATAGGTTATTATCTACTTCAGCGCGTCCAATCATCCTCAAGGTATTCATATCCTGGATAAAGCATTTCAAATCATCAAAGATAAGTTTGTAATTCATGGATTTAGTCAATTTGTAGAGAGAAATTAAGTTGTATTTGAAATCATGAACATATAACACATTATACAAAGTTAAGTGTTTTGAGAGTATAAAGGTGACTGAGACCCTTGCCAAAGTGGATGAACCATTTGGCAGGCCTATGGTGATGGGTTTTATAGAGTGATAGGTAGTGAACTCACTTAAGTAAGGATAGACATGGTCTGTGACACCAGTGTCCAAAACCCAAGGTGATATGTTACCTGCGATTTCTAGTGACTCGTCATCAAGATTGTTGTCTTTGGGCATGATGTTTATCCGGTTCACATTATGATCATTCTGACTTGACACAACACAGTCTTGCAGCAGTGATGTTAGTTGAGCATACTGTTCTGTTCCAAACTTGTAGCTCTTGGTGCCCTTGGATTGAGTGTTCTGTTGTGAAGGCTCCTCTGTTATGGCATTGTTGATGATGTTACTTGATTGCTTTGATGACTCAGGCCAATTTGGTGGGAAACCATGCTTGAAGTAACACGTCTCCACAATATGCCTTTCTTTCCCACAATAGGTGCAAACCTTATTGTTGTTAGCCTTTGAGAATTTGCCTGCTCCTCTTCCTCTACCTTGAGCCATGTTGCTTCTTGGTGCATTGTTTCTTGTTTTCCAAGATTGTGTTGAGTCTCTTGAGGAGCCCTGAGTTCTAGTGTTGGTATTGTTGAATAAGATCTTTTGATTGTTCATGTTGGATCCTTGTTGTCTCTCTTGTTGAACTAGCAGTGAGAAAGCTTTATTGATTGAAGGAAGATGTTCCATTAGCAGGATTTGTGCCTTTGTTGTATTGAACTCATCATTGAGTCCTTTCTAGAAGCACATTACATATTTATTCTCTCTTTGCACTCTCATTTTGTCAAAAGCCCCACATCTGCACTTTGCTTCACACGAGCAATGTGGGAGAGGTCTCAAGGATTCAAGATCCTCCCATTATGTCTTTAGATCTGTGAAATATGGAGATATACCTTTGTCTCCTTGTTTTATGGAGTGAACATCCTGCAATAAATCTGAAATTCGGAAGTAGTCTCCCTTTGAAAATCTTTCTTTCAAATCTAGCCAAAGGTTTTGTGCATCTTCAATGCAGACTATACTTTGAGAAATCTGAGGGGATAAGTATCTTGTTATCCAAGATATGACCATGGTGTTGCAACATTCTCATATGTCATAGCTTGGATCAGATTGAATGGGCGTTGGGATTGATCCATCAACGAATTTATACTTGTTCTTGGATTTGAGTGCTCTCTTCATTGCTATGCTCCATGAATGGTAGTTGGTTCCATCAAGTTCATAGCTAACCAAGGTTGCTCCTGGGTTTTCTCCAGGATGAAGATAGTAGGGGTTATGTATGTCATTGTTGCCATGGGACATGAGTTTTGTGTTGCTCGTTGTATCTTCCATGTTTTGAGTATGATTTGATTTGATTGCAATAGAGGTAGGGACTCCTTCTTTGAGAAGAGTCGTGGCTAGAATCTATGTGATTCTTTATGCAACGAAAGTGGTTACCAAAACCTTCAAATTGAAGGCTCTGATACCATATTATGATTTTGAATGAAAAAAATACCTCATTGCTTTTTTGTTTTATTGAATTTGAATGAATGAATGAAAAATATTCACATCATCCTAACTACCCTAACTAACTAACTGCCTAGCAAAACAAAACAAACAAAATGTGCCAATGACTAGCCAAGAAGGTGTGTCACGTTACTAGGTGCTACGGTCAGAAAATATGCGTCATGATCCATGCGTCTCGGTCAGAAAGTATGCTCCATGGTCCATATGCCTCGGTCAGGAATCATGCGCCAAGTCTCATGCGCCATGGCTTGTCTGTCTCGGTCATCTGGTTCATCTGTCTCGATCATCTGGTCCATGTCTGTCTTGGTCATCTAGTGCATCTGGTTCATGTCTGTCTCGGTCATTTGGTGGATCTGGTCCATGTTTGTCTCGATCATCTGGTGTATCTAGTTCATGTATGTCTTGGTCAAAAATGTCTTTGAATCGATCAAATTTGGTTGGCTGATCATATTGAGTTGTCTTCAATACATAATAGATAAACTTAATTCTAAATTAGACACCTAAGATAAGATATCATATGTGTATCTGAGAAGTGTTGATATTAAATACAAGAGCACCTTCATACGAAGAGGTGATTTTGCTTCATATATATGAAATAATATAGAATAGGAAGCCACATACTTATCCTTGTGCAATGCATGTGGTAATTATTGTTATACATAAATTATATCACAAAATCTACACATAACAAAATTTGAACACTTTAAAATTGGAAAGCATAACATCGCTATTAAACATCACCCTCACCCCAAAAAATTGTTGTTATCACTATCGTTGTCACACAATAATAGTCTTGTTTCCGCCGCCACACCATTGTTACTGTTGCCACCACATCCTTCAATCTTCTTCGCACCACCACCATTGCCACCACAACGTCCTTGTTGAAATATCATCATCTCATCACTCTCAACACCATATGCATTGCCCCCCTCTACAACACCATCATTGCTATCATACTATCCCACTCACCATCACCATTTGTCCCTTTAATATTACTAGTTTTTTATTGTATTTTATATCAAATAAAGTTGGTTGAATGATATTTGTTTGTTAGTTTTGCTTAATAAGTTATTTTTAGTCTAAGCAATTTGTCCCTTTTTAACTTAATTTATTGATATCTTTTTACGTTCTTTTATTTTTTGTGGAAGTGCTTATTAAGTTTTGTCGCAATTGTCTCATTAATTGTAGCTTTTCTCTATTGCGACTGTCACATCATTGTTATTTTAGCTTCAGACACGTGAATGTTGGGTTTGATTTTGTGTTTGGAATTATTGTGATTATGCATATCCGAATGTGTTTTTATGTTCATCAATCAATTACATCAGAAGTTCAGAACAAGAGTAAATGAAAATTAAATCTACAAAATACATAAAACATAAATATATTGGGATGATCACATGCGAAATTAAGGAACTACTAACCATCATCATCCCTCCACCACATTGTCACCACACTATTGGCTTGTCATCACTCCACACTACCTGCACAACCATACACCTTCTACCGCCACCACCCATCAACCTGTGCCATTACCATCATCATTGCTACCTATCCCACCACCATCCTCACTCCACCACCATTACTAAGTAAAAAACATTATAAATCTTATGTAAGAGTATTTTTATAATAATGTTTAAGTGATTTACAAAATTATATCAGAAAAAAAATAGCAAGAGACTCCAAGACAGTGCAAGTAGATAATGCAAAATACAAAGATATATTGTTTTTGTAATGAAAAGAATTCATGTACCAACAAGGCGTTGGTCTAGCGGTGTAAGGCTCAATGGATCCACAAGGTCGAGGGTTTGATTCCATTGAATGACACTTGTTGGGAGAGATTAGTTCTTTACCCAAAAAAGGTGAGGGGATACACTCGGTAGTACCAAGAAAAGGAACCCCATGTGAGCAAAACTACATAAAGGGTGGCCCATTGGCTCAATACATGAGGCTCTCACTTAGTGAAGTCTAGGAATAGTAGATATACTCAGTCTAAGATTTTAACTTGTGACCTCATGGTCGCTAAGCATCACCCTTGTCATAACTACATCTATGAATAAAATAAACTGGCCCTGCCAGAATGTCACTAGTAGACAGTAAAATTTACTCTCTTCTGAACATTTTTGTTATCATTACTGCTAAAAAAATATATAACTAAAAAATAAATCTACTATCCTCAAAATTTCCCCCACAAATGCTTTGCCTACAAAATTGAATATGCACTTCAAGTCATAGCTAAATCAAGTACAGTTTGATTTCCATGCATGTTATAGTATTTAGCAGCAGCGAGTAATACACAACTGACAATACTGATTTTAACCAAAGACATAGGAAACCTGCTGCTTTTGTTCCTAACCAGATTCGAACCTGATTCAAAATGCTTAGGCAAAGCTTGAGATGAAGTCTTCATAAAAGATGAGTATGATTCAATTTCAGCTTCTGTTAATGCTGGTTTCAAAGAATTCTTCACAATCTGGAAATGACGGTTGCCAACAACAGTAGCAGATATGTCTTCCCTTAGAGCTACAATTCCAGCTTCTCTGCATAATCCCTCCAGTTCAGCACCTGTGAAGAGCTCAGTATCTTCTGCTATTCTTCTAAGATCGACATCGCTGGCTGTTTTCATCTTACGAGTATGTACACAGAGTATCTCATATCGAGTCTCCAAATCAGGTGGTGGAACATACAGAACCTACAAGAGTGATACAGAATGTTTGACCAGCCTGTTTAACTTGCTAACAATGTCGACTATTTAAAAATATTCTTCAACAATATTTTTAATTTTAAGTGAAATTGATTTCATGAAATTCTTTCATCATTGTGAACGCTTGGTTGTTGTTGTATTGTAAATGCACAAATCCTTTGTATATTTAAACCCATTTGATTCAAGTTACAGACAAACTCTGTTTTAATTATGATATAGCAACATTAATAAAAAAACTGTGCCTGTAATATTGCTTCATACCAGATCGAAACGTCCAGGACGCATTAGTGCAGCATCAATTGCATAAGGGCGATTTGTAGCTGCCAAAACAAGAATTCCCTGGAAAAACATATTTAAGGGACATTGTTAAATGGACAGAAGAAACTAGACGACATCTACCAATCTTTCGAATTCAGTTTTATGCTTACCTTTTTCCTTTTTTCAAACAGGAGAATTCATTGGTAAAGAAAAGAGAAAAAGGTTACACTTACTTTAGCTTCTTCTAAGCCATCAATCTCAGTCAACAAAGTGGATAAAAGCCTCTCCCCAACTGTAGCACTATTGCTTGAACTGTCACCCCTGCAATCAAGGAAAACTCTTATGCACCAAAAACATAAAAAAGTCCATGTTCCCACCTCGCAAACCATTGAAACATTTTAAACAAAAAAACAGTTCATTTTACATGGTTAGATGCAATCTTGCTGTATAGGGTGGCAGATGTTATAACTACTGACAAGACTAATCATTAAACTTAATGATCCACCTCTTTTTGGTGTGCTATTCGGTACAATATTTGTGCATAGCAGCATTTACCTTAAGCCAAAGCAGTCTAAAACTGATCATGAAATGCTGTCACAATGTGTAAAAGCCTGAGCCAACATCACCATGACGCTAAGCATAAATTGGCATATACATAGAAAATCCTCACAGAAAGAAAGCTCACTGACCGTTTGGAAGCTACCACATCAGCCTCATCGAAAAATATTATACTGGGTGCTGCAAGGCGTGCTCTCTGAAACGTGTTACGAAGCAAAGCTTCCCCTTCTCCAACATACATTGAATACAATTCTGCACCACTAATTCATCATTTATAACTTGTAAGCTTTTGCACAATTTGGTAATCAGTTTCATATAGGAGCTGGATTGCAAAATTAAGATGTGAAGACAAACGAATATAGGCAGAGATATGAAAATTGTTAAACCGTACAACAAGAAATCTAGAACAGATGAAGGCATAATAATATCACCATTACAGAAAATAATACAAGTGCCACTTATTTGGAGAATGTGTGGGAGATAATAGAGGAGAAACAGTTTTAATAACAAGGATTCCAAACTAGCAGCTAAACATCTAGTCACATTGCTTTACCTCATTGATGAAAGACAACTTATATTGTAGGATTAAAATCTAACTTTGTTTATCGCTTTGGCATGCATGATACTATTATGTTTTTTTAAAGCCATTATCCTAGAATGATTTGGATACTCATCACGTGAAGACTCTGCCTTACTGCAAGGAAATCTTACTTAAGGGAATCCCCACCCCTAGTCTTAAGAGAGCCTTAGACAGAGTCTTAGCCTAACACTTGCGTCTTAGGTGTAATGTTGCTATGACTCTTAAATGAAGTCTTAAGCTTGAATTATTCATTTTCAAGACTCTTGCTTAAGATCTAGCAAGGCTTACCAAAATTCCTTTCCACTCCCCTTGTGACACATCATTAATTTGTATTGCTAATATATTTTTTTATATAATACTATATTAGTTATATATGAGTCTTAGCATTGTGAAGTAAAGTCTTAAGAGTCTTGAGTCTAGTGATTGGAATACCAATGTGGCAAAGTTTTATGAGGCTAAGGGATGGGGTACCCTAAAAACATTAAAATTATACAAAGTTTCAAACCTCAAGGAAAAGAAAGAAGCTTGGGCAGCATGTGCAGCAGCTTTGGCAAGGGTGGTTTTGGAACATCCTGGAGGACCATGGAGAAGAATCCCACGTACAGGGGATATTCCCAATCTTGAAAATGCAGCCGAATGCTTAATAGGCCATTCAACAGCTTGCTGGAGCTTTTTCTGTTCAAGGATTTGCACACAGATATTACTAACTTCTGACTATCTCAGAGTAAAATGAAATGCAAAATATACAGACCTTCAATTCTTGTAATCCCCCAATGTCTTCCCAGGTCACTTTAGGAATTTCCACAGTAACACCTCTTGTTATACTTGGACCAACGGCAGACCTTGCATTCTTCCAATCTTCCATTGTTAAACTAAAATTATCGGCATCTTCATTTGTATTTGAGGAGGACCTTTTAACTGCAAACAAAGTAGCTTCACGACACAAAGCCTCCAAATCAGCTCCAACATATCCATTACAAGATGCAGCTACGATTTTTAAGTCAACACTGTGATCCAGGGGAATCTTCTTTGTATACAACTGAAATACATTAAATTAAAAACCAAATGAATTTATGCTGTCAAACTTTATCGATCAAGAATTCAATGAAACAAGCAAAGTGGATGAAACCAAACTGAAGGATTGACTTTTCTTACTAAACAACTTGCCTTAGAGCCAACATAAACAAATTTGAAAAGTAACGTTACATGTGAAGTATCATATCGTCCTGAGTGCTTATGATTTTTGGTGGAGGCCCATGAGTGGTTTAAAATTGTTAGCATACACCCCTCACAAAAGAGACCTTGGCTTAGTAGCATGTACAATGTGCAAGCCTACTTTACCTATTGCTAAAATTTAATTTAACTAGTATGGTGACAAGGCTGACAACTTGGTTGTAGAGGCTCCAATATCATCTCAAGAACCAAATCATCCAACTACCAGCTAAAGCAGTTGGGTGGAGGCTCATAAATGTTATATATCTCTAACAGTTACCTTAAGAATTTGAAAGCGCTCCTCTTCGTTTGGGACACTAACTTCAATTTCAGCATCAAAACGTCCAGACCTTCTCAGGGCAGGGTCAATTGCATCCACTCTATGTATGCAGAAACCAGATACATGAAATTCAACGAGCGGAAGTATTCGGAGAAATAGCAAATAATGTGAAGAACAGCTGAAGCAGTGCTAAAAGTGTTCACAGAGTTTAAAAGAGAACCAAATAACCACATAAGAGCAATTTACAGGGCCCAGACAACATCCAAGAATAGAGAATCAAAGATAAATGAAAGAATATCAAATGCCAGAAAACTACAATAGTCCATCTCCATCAAGATACATAAAAACAGCTTAAAAGTTAAAAAAACTCATTGCTCTTATTAATCCATCAGGATATAGTAAAACAAGTTAAACCCTCATGGATAAACATTCTGAGCCAACCATCAAATGAAGGATGACGATGTAATAATCAGCTGAAGTTACATAATAAATTACATGCAGCAGATTTGAACCTGTGACACGTAAAATTATGCTTGTAATATCGAATTCACATGTACAATATTCTGGTTTAGAAAGGTGGACATGAAATAAAATAACATTAATGAGTGTAGATGTTGAATTGCATAATGAAAGCAAGATACATTCAACCCCCTATAACTCTTATATCCATAAATTCATAAACCATCTAGAATATAACAGACAACCTGTTAGTTGATGCAACCACAACTACTCCTGGTGTAGACGAGGTTGGTTTATTTGAGTCCATTAGTGTGAAAAGTTGGGAAGCAACTCGAACATCTTGCTCCCTTCTGCATGTAGACAGTATGAAATGATGGCATCAATAGCTTGCTCAAATAATGATCATTCAAAATTAAAAAATAAAAGAATATCACTAGAGCCACAGGCCCACATATTTCACTTAATATGGGGGCACAAAAGAAATACCATAGAATAACATGATAAATAAAAAATCAAAACTGATCTTTATTATATTACTTCCAATTACTTTTATATGTAAATATTACAAAAGTGAACAAGATAGTCATAAAAAAACAAAAAATAAATAAAATAAACCAGAGCTGGGATTTATTGTGCTGAAATAAAAGCTACTAAATGATCTCTATACTTGTGATTAATACCTCTTTTGCCCCGTTACCAAAGACAATCTTACTCACAAGTAAGCAAGATAATTTAAAATTAACACCTTACGAGTTATATTTCCAACAAGAAAAGCAACATATAACTTGACAAATCCAATAAAACCTAGTGTAAAGTTGTGAATTCATCTAAGCAGCATCTGGTATCATTCTGATAACATTCCTCTAAAAGAGATCAGGCATAGGGTGGAGAATTCTCTTAAAGTAAACTTTTTTTTGTAGTACATTTTCTCTAGTATCATAAAATTGTGTGCAGAGCTAAATTGATACCAGTAACGCAGTGATAATAAGTATGAAACAGAAAAACAATAATAAGCTAAGACAGATCACACAAGCATTCAGCACAGAAGTCATCAATTGTCCCTTACTTGGAATCTCGACGAGGACAGAGTGCATCAATTTCATCTATAAAAATAACTGATGACTTGCCCAAAGCTACATGAGATGAAGCATCAGAAAAAGCCTTGCGGAGAATTCTCTCACTTTCACCGGCCTGTGCTCTATGAACTGAGTGGGGACTGCAAAATACACATACAAACAAGTAATGACAAGCAACCGACTCAGATCATAGAACTTTGGAATACAAAAACAACAAAGTTCTACTCAGAAGACAAGTACCTGATAATTGTCAAATGTGCCCCACATTCCCGAACAACTGCTCGTACCAAACTTGTCTGTGATCACATTCAGGCATAGATATAACTAATTTTAAATTTAATAAGCAAAGCAAAATGGTAAAATTGACTCAGAAAATAACTGATTATCTGATTAATCACTAAATTATACTACGACGTCATATATTTAGCTTATCTACATAAAATTATTTGTGGGAGTGCAAAGATAGATGCAACAAACTCGAATGAATTTCAAAATAGGTCATTTTCAACTGGAATCAAGTCATCAACAGTCCATTGGGTGCTGGCCACTAAAACCAGACAGAACAAAGTATATCATCGGCTCGATCTAAAATGCAATGTCCAAAGCACCTTCCCATATGTCACAACCGAACTATGGTCTGTAACTGCCAAAAAAGAACTAGGGACTAGTTCCCTATCCCAAAACATCACTTGAATAGTTGAAAGTGTTCACATGGTGTACTGAAAAAAGGTAAACTTGGAACCTCTTGGTCGCACTAAACTTTATATATGTTCAGACTTCATAGTTCAGACCATAAATATATACACATGATTGCATGTACTAATCCAAAAAAAACTAAATAAATAAGTAAATCAAATTACAATCTTAAAAAGGATCTATCCAATTTAAAACCCAAGTAACAAGTCAAAAGGATTCCATCATTACAAGTTATCTCAACAACAAATAATTATTTCAACAAACAAAGCTCTAAAATTGACCTTTTTTTTTTAAATTACCGCATAAAATGGCACTCTATATCTCTGATTGAATCATAAAGGAACACGTGTGTACTTCATGAATTAGATTAAATTAAACTACATGATAATTGATATAAAAGTGTAATGGAAAATATAGGTTCCATGTTTAAAAAACAAAAGGGTGATTCAAATAATTTACCTTTCCAGTACCTGGTGGACCGTACAACAACAACCCTCGTGGCCACTGAAAGAAAACCCAGAAGAAGAAAAACAAATCAAATGATGAAAAAGTAGTTCAGGGTTACAAAGAACAAAACCCCACATGATTAAAACAAGGGAAAATGGTAAAAAACTGAACTTTAAGGCCAAGCTTTTGAGCTTGGCGAGAGTAGTGAAGAGGGAATATGATAAGTTCTCTGAGTGCTTCAAGTGCTTCAGTGTTGCCACCAATGGCTTCTTCAGCTTCCCACTGGTTATTGCTTTCCGTCATAGTAGAGAATGAATCGTTTGAGACAACTTGGGGAATTTCATATACGGCAGAACTTGTTCATGTAGATGGGTCGATCCAACATAGGTTTTTTTTATTATTAAAAATTGTATTCTCTCACTCTGTTAACTATACAATTAATTTCTCTAGAATTTTTGGGTATATCCAAATAAGTTTCACTTAATGAATTATTTATTTTTTATCATCATATTAGAAATTTAGTCTAATCTTATGCCACTACATTAAACACATTGCATTAATTTATATTTTCACAAATTTATTATGTTATTTTTTGTAATTGTAATTTATAAATATTAATCATATTAATGTTTCATGTTAAATAATATTGTTCGGTTTACCTCCTTATCAAAATTTAGTTATTTTAGACCTCGGGATCAATTTAATTAGAAATTATAATTTTAAGCTATTATAGACTATACTTATTTTTAAAACTAAAATAATAACTCTAATCCTTTATATTTTTAAATGAAAATCATGTGTCACACTTTTATTGTCTCATTTATATCTTAATTCAATTAAAAAATGATACCTGATTAAAATAAAAAATTCATAAAAACAAAATATAATTTGTTTATTTTACTTGATATAATATAATCGGTTTAAGAGTTTGAGACAACAAAATGTTTGGACATCTTATTCGTTATCTTGCAAAAACAAAACAATAATATTTACTTTCTTTTCTTTCATTTGGACCCTTGGATTATGGGTGGACACACCAATTTTTTATTTTTATCTCTTAAATTAGGATAGAGATTAAAGATAAAAGAAAAAAAATGTATACACTGATATTATGAAATATTTTTATATTATCATTATATCATTTATAATTTATTTTTAACTATTATTAATATCTAAATAAAAATAATATATATAAATGATGTATAACGCACTAACAACATATAAATTTTTACATTTAGATGCATAGATGTGTTTGTGAGATGAATTAAATTTGGCTATGATGAGATGGGATAAAACATGACATGTATTATAATAATTTTATTAGTAGGATATATATATATACATATATATATATATATATATATATAATATATATAAAAGTGGGTAACAACTTTAAACCAAGTTCTAACCTAAAACTAAAATCTTAACGACTATAAATATATTGAACTATAGGTAGAGAACAGTTTTCCTAAATTTTAATTTTTACCCAAATTAATCATCTATATATCCAATCCATCTCATTAGGATAAAATATTAATTAAGTGAATTGTTATACATGTGTTTTCTATGAAGTCAAAGATGTTTGTGTAGAGTAAAAGCTTTTTTGCTTGCGTTTCACTTTTTGTAATCCTGCATGCACAATAGAAGTGAAACGGATGCAGCAAGTACCTCACACACGAATCATTAGAGGTGGGAAAAACCATAATTCTATTCTATTAAAATATAAAAATTAATGGAAGTTAATTTATTATTTCAATTCTCATGAGTAGCAATAAGGGGTGGTACAATTGATGCAGGAAAGAACGGGTGTAGCAGGAAGAAAGGTTTAGTTTTTTTGCCAAACCAACTATAGGCCGGTCCACTCGTTCAATATGAATGTCATGAAAATGTGCACTCAATTCCCACTGCTCAGGCCCAACTATAATATATTCTAAGCCCTTGGGCAAAAACAAAAATCCTAGTTTATCAAAAACTTTGATGTGACTTGGTTTTTGGACAATAAGGAAGAAAAAGAGAAAATTTTAGATTCATTTCATTGATGTAATTTATAGTTGAAAAGGTTTTAGGTCATTCCACTAATATAATTTTGTAATTCTAAAGTCTTCTCTTTCATCTCTAAAATTCAATTTGCAAGTACATCTTCTCTTTCATCAGGCATGTCTTGATTTGAAAAGTCCGAAAAACTTAATTTATAAAAACTTATGTTCATAAGAAAAATGTTGAACACAACTTCTAAGGTAAAAAAAATCCTAAAATTGTGGTTACCCGTTAATAAAATCCACACTGCTATAGACACGAATCACAAAATAGCATCCACAAGTTTTAGGGACAAATTTTTTAACTATTCTGCAATATATAAGGGCAAACAAGAGTATATAATACTTGTGCTTGTGAGTACTCATGATACATCAAAATATTTTAGTATTTTGTTGGATTTGAATTTTTAAAGTTGGTAATGCACATTAGGGGTGAGTAGGATCAGACCCTACTCACTCATCTGACTTGGGCCGTTCATGATTAGGCTTGAAAATGATCGAGTCTATGGCCGGTTTTGGGTATGGAACAAGCGTTATTTGTCTCATGGTTACTCACTTATTATGTTTGTATGTGTTTCTTTTCAATTATATACATTGTAACGATATCTCTTTGGTCAAAAATGTCATTGATTCTCTAATTTTTTCATCATATATACATGATTAACAACATATACATATATTATTTCATATGTCAAATCACATATTCATAATAATAAATAACATTGAGAAGACTTTATACCCACTATATTTAATCAGGTCTTGGGTCAAGTTCAGATTTAAAAACTGACTCGATCAATATTTATGGTCAGATTAGTTTCGGCTCTATGATTAGGTATGAGTTCAAAAAATGACATGATCAATATTTTATGGTTGGGTAAGGGACAAGTCTTACCCGATCCAACCTGATTCATGTTCGCACATTGCATATTATGTTGAAATAAATTTTTTTTCTATTTTTTCGGTTTAAAAGTACTCAATATGCAAAATGTCCAAAAATTAATCGGCCTAGTTTTTTTCCTTTTATTTTTGAAACGTCTAACATATATTTGTTGTAACTGCTAAATATGTGGGTACCATTAAAACCTCATAAAAAAACTTGGACGGGTATAAGTACAATTTCCCATATGTAAAAGTGTAGTGGTATTAGAGGTGTTCAAATCTAGAGGATAAAAAAATAAACCAAAAGTCATTAGAAAAACTAAAATCACAAAAACTTGAAATTGTTTGAATTGTATTAGACTATTTTTTTTGGAAATTGGTCTGGTTCAATTTTTTATTCCAATTATTATAGAAATTGGACCAATCTAAATCAAACCAGTACTCATACACAAACATGAAGAAAAAAAATCATTTTTAAATCTAACTAACCTTGTTGATAATCTAAAATGTATGTTTTCATATTTTCTATTATTAAAAATGTTATTATGTATTAGTTAATAATTTTTTTTTAAATTATGTTGGTGTGTTATTTGTGATGTTTTAGTGGTTTTTATTTTAATATTCTTTTTATTTTTGTTATTATTTTTCTACTTCAAATAGAACTATTTTGATTTTTATGTAATTTTACATTTTAAAAATGTAATAAACTTATTGTTTAGGAATACACGTCTTTTTTTGTTGTAAAATTCACATCTTTTTATACTATTAAATGTATCATCTACCAACAAGATATTAGTCTAATAATATAAGGTTTTACTATATCTTCAAGATTGATGGTTCAATTTCTAGGTATGACACTTGTTGGGGGCAGATACAAATCTCGAAATAAGTTAGTTCCTTACCCGAAAAGGTGAAGGAAAACTGTTGGTATTACCCAAAAAGTATCATCTCCACCCTATACGTAAGATATTAATTTCCTTCGACATGTGTGGCTGTCTTTCCAAAAAAAAATGTCGCTTACTGAAAAACAATAATTAAGATCTTATACCACTAGACTAATGTCTTGTTGGTGAAATTAATAATTGGAAATAATATTAGAATTGTTATTTCTTTATTAAAAAACTCCAATCAAATTAAACTGGAACCACATATAAGCTTTAGATCAGATTTTAATGTAAAACAATCAAACTGAAGCAAACAAAGGTATTATTTGTATTTGAGATAGAATATTGTTTTACTAAAAACCAATTCAAACCAACGGTGAACTCCTATTGGGCTGCCAGTACCAGTACTGCTGCTTCTTGTGAAATCCCTATCCAGAAATTAGTTACCATCCAAATTTGGAAAATTTAGGTGGATAGTGTAGTTTAACTACACTATCACACATTTGGTATATGTTTTAAAATATTTATGGAAGTAGTGTATTTTTATGGAAGTTGTGAATGAGATCCACGACTTCCCTGATATATTCTCTCTCAATGGAAGTCGTGTACCTTAAACACGATTTCCATTATATATTAATAATAAAATATTTTGTAGCGTAGTTATTGGTTTTTATAGAAACCTAGAGGTCCATGATTCAACACCCACTTATTCTTTGACATATATTATTTATACAAGGACTATGATATATTATAAGTAATTACATTATATTCATTACTGAATGTTTGTACATTTTTATTTTATATTGTTTTATTATTAATATACAATAGAAATCTTGTTTAGAGTACGCGACTTCCATGGAGAGAGAATATGTTAGGGAAGTCGTGGATGGGATCCACGACTTCCCCAAAGTCGTGGATCCATTCACGACTTCCCTAAAAAATACACTACTTCCATAAATATTTTAAAACATATATTAAACGTGTGATAGTTAGTCAAAATATATTATCACTTAAATTTTCCTCCAAATTTGCTGGGCACGTCCGAATCTAATTTTAATCAGAAGCAAATTTGCAAGTTTTGCAAACGATTCCAATTTCCAAGCACACACTCGAACTCAAATTTTCTAATCTTTTATTCCAAATCTGAAGAAGGTGACACGTGCATGTTTCAAACCAATGGTAGTTCTCATGGATGGGTTTTGTTGTAGGCGATAAAGAATTGTATAAAAATGCATGTAATATATCATATACGGAGATGAATACATTTTATAATTTTTAATGTTATTATTTAATATTAAATTTAATTTAATGTGTTGTCAGTATTCTATTGATTATCTGTTTTATATTCACACAAGTCTTTGTCATTATAAGGAGCCACAAACAATACAAACCCCTCACCCACATTTACACGTGTCATCCTATGTTTCTTCATACACGTGGCATCCCCACGTTCACCACTCCTTTTGTAGATCTTCTTTTGAACCCTTTTCTTAACTTTTTTTTTCTTTTTAATTTTGAAAGTGCAACTTGTTGAGTGGGTTTCATCTCACTGGAGTTCTTTATAGAGTAATGATATATAAAAATGTGAAATTTTCTATCAAATCATCCTTGAATGATATAAAAATATTTATAAAAGAATATATCATTTTTATAATGAATAAGACATGACTAAAGTTAATATTTTTTTGAATATGTGTTTTCTTGACATAATATAATATTTGGTGATGTAGTGTGACTTCATCAACTATCACCTCAATAATTAATATCTAATATATTAATAGTGTAATATATATGTACAAATAGTGTAAATATATTATCTTCATTTATTTGTTGTATTATTTTGATCAAAGAATCAATAATGATTAAAAATAAATGAATGCAGTGACAATATAAAAAATTCTTATATTATTGATGGACATATTTTTTCCTCATTTCTCAATTCATATAACAAATATACACCATTCCAATCTATTAATTTTAATAACTAATAAGTTAATTAAGAAAATATAGTTTTCCAACCAATGAAATTGAGTATACATATGTCCATGGAATAGGACATTGCGTATATAGGTATATCCCATGGAATAGGACAATAGGTATATCCCAAGATGATCCCTCCTTGATTTCTTATGGAATTGGGACCATGTGATGTGTCCCATGCTTCTATTTCTTGAGTAATGAAGACTTCACCAGGTTACCTACAACACCAATTATAGGTCCTCCACCATTACTATACTTTGCCTAGTTGACTTTTTTTTTCTTTTGCATGTAAAGTATTACTTTAAGATTGTCATCTCAATTTATTTTTCATTGTCATATTTATGGTACGCGGAAATAAAGATTTACACATTATCAATATATCGTTAACTATCTATTTGTATTATTTATATTTAAGATTTAATAATAATTAAATATAAATGATAATAAAATAATAATAATATAAAAACTTTTAACTGTCAGTATACACATTATTGTTATTTTTAAGATTAAAAACGTACATTATTAATCAATTTTGATCATTGAAATAATCTTTTAATTTATTTGTTGGGAAATGAGGATGTGCAAAATTAATAATTAAATTAATATTTATATAATCTCACTGATTAAATTAATTAATAATATTATTCTCTTGAAATTAAAGTTCTTTCCTTTCCTTTTTCAATTTACATAATCAAT
Source organism: Lupinus angustifolius (assembly GCF_001865875.1). Taxonomy (NCBI): domain Eukaryota; kingdom Viridiplantae; phylum Streptophyta; class Magnoliopsida; order Fabales; family Fabaceae; genus Lupinus; species Lupinus angustifolius. Next base: position 13,824 of record NW_017726260.1, on the reverse strand, counting down.
TTGTCTCCTTTAAGGGGAGAGAGGAACAAGAACAAATATAAGGGATGACTACGAGTGGACCCTCCTTTTTATTAATTTTTATATATCTGAATAGTGAATGACCTTATATTACCTATGTGTATTTTGTATTTTTTGATAATTTATTTTTCCAATATTATTCCAAATATTTTGATGTTTTGAAATTTTAATATATTTATACTTTAGTTGTCAACTAATATTTTTATTTAATAATTTTATTTTCACCACATATTTCTAAATTTCTTTTTAGTTTAGTTACTAATGTGAATTAAATTTAATTATTTTAGTTGATTTTTTTTTTAATATTTTTTATGATTTCTTAAACTATCTGTAATTTAGTGGAGTAATTATTTCATCTTCCATATGCTATCATTGTCTATATGTTTCATTTAACTCGTGATTAGTTGACTACCTAAAATCATTTTTGGATATTTTACAAAACGTGATTTATGTTATGAGGAGTGTTATTCGTTTTTCTAAAATATGCTTGAATGTCTACATTTTGTGGGAACAATAAATAGGATGAAAAAATTGTCGTCTCTACCTTGTTTTTCCAAAATTTAAGACTAGTCAAATCCTTATTCCACTGCTATAAAAGATTAATGGTAATATATTTTTCTCCTAAAAACGTCCTATTTTTATTACTTTAGGATCGCTGAAAAGCTTTATTCGCCCCATCACTTGATCACTAAAAGCTTTAGGTCTAAATATACACTTAGATCACTTGATGGATTCCTTAATCACACATTTCCTGAACCCATTTGCAGAGAGTAGAGAGTTTATTTTTGGGGTTTAATTTGAACATAAAAACTCATACTTCAAAATGAGGGAATTACATTAAATATTTGCTGTGCTAATTTTTAAGAGCCTACACGAAGTAGCCTTATGAATACGTGCAAGCTTATTTGAATTGTGCATGACCAAGATAAAGTGGGAAAACGAGAGAGTTTAATATGCATGTTTTGTAAAAAAATTATACACATTATCTATTATTAATATATATATTATTTTTATTTAATATTCAATGATCATTAATATATGAAATGTGAATAATAGATTGATAATATAAAAACTCCTCTATTATCAATATATAGGCATTAAATTTAAAAGGACATTCAATGAAGCTTGCGTGTATCAAGATCAAAATTAGATAGGCTTGAGTCTATGTTTAGGAATGGTTAACGCTTATGACCTACTTATGAGTATGTTTTTTGTTGGATACATTGGGAAGACAATGCTATTAACACTTTAAGTTTTTGATAGGGGTGAGTAAGACCTAATCCTATTCGCTAATTAAATTTGATATGATCTTGATTGGGTCTAAATATGGTTGAGTTTTATCAATCTAGGTTGAGTTCAAGTTCAAAATTAGACTTGCTTACTATTTAAGCCCAGACAAGGACAAACATAATCCGGCTCAACCCTCTTATTGTCACTTCATTCATCATATTTGTATGTGTGTATATTTAATTGTGTACAAAGTAATGTGATCTCTTTGACAGAAGTATCATCGACTCTCTAATTTTTTATCATATATACATGATTAACAATATATATATATCATTTCATATTTGTATATGTGTATATTCAATTGTGTACAGAGTAATGTCATCTCTTTGATGAAAATATCATTGACTCTCTAATTTTTTCATCATATATACGTGATTAGCAATATATACATATATCATTTCATATGTCAAATTACATATCTATATAATAATAACTAATATTAAGAAAATTTTATGTATGTATCATATTTAATTGGTTCTAGAGTTGGGTTCAAATGCTCATCCAATCGACATTTAGGGTTAGATTTGTTTATGATATAAAGTCAAGTTCGAGTTCAAAAAATAAATCGATCAACGTTCAATGGTACATAACGTACAAGCCTTACACAACTCTCACCCCTAATTTTTACACTCTCTACTCACTAATTAAAATTTGGAGATTTATATTTATGTATCGATAATGTAAACATTTGTCACTCCATCAATATATCATTTATTATTTATATGTTAATCTTCATAAACGTACTTGATGGAGAGGTCATCTACTATTAATTTTGTCTTTCCTTTTTTATTTATTGAAATAAATTATGTATAAATTCATTAATGAGTATTATTATTTTTTAAATATGGGTTCACGTTGACGTGTGCAGACGTCACAATTTACGTTTTTGTATGTTTTAGAAACAATTTTTTTGTTTGGAATATGTGCAATATAATATTTTTGTAAATATTTAAATATACATAGTTAATTCATCATCAATTATTTATATTTAATTATTATTAATTATTCAAAATGTAATCTAAATAAATGATAATGATATAGTGATCTTTATATTCACATCGCATAAATATTACAATATTAAAAAAATAGAATAGTGGGGAAGGGGTCATCGAGTAAGTACAGTTCTATATACTATTATAACATTATTCACTATTTATATTTAATTATAATGGACTCTTGAAAATAATAATTCAAATGAATGTTTGATGATATAATGTATGTATATAAAATTTTATATTAACAACACATAAATGTTACACTCATAATATAAAACAATGTTGTGTTTCAACTAGTTTTATTTTTTTCAATACATGATTAATAAGAGTGTAATGTCTTTGCAGAGTGAGTTTAAATATTTTTATATAGTGAGTATATTATCCACTATTTATTTGGATTATTTTCTTTGAAGAATCAATGATAATTAAATATTAATGATGAGTAAAATAGTAATAATATATAACACTCATATCACTACATACATTTTTTTGCAGGGGGGAATGATATATCATCACATCATAAGAGAATATATTGTTGGTGCAGCGGAAGCGATCATTACACAATGTTGGCCACAAGCAATCAAATAAAGACATAGAATAAATAGAAGAGAAGAAACAAGAGAATTTTGGCCAATTGTGCTTATGTCATCGGAAGCGGTAAGTGGCTACCAAAATATTATTAGAGAATAAGGATTAGAAACTCTATCATACCCATTGGCCCACCTGTCCACGAGATGTTTCTACTTGGTGTTTATATCTGGTGCACATTATAACAAGGACTTGAATCCGATATATAACATTGGTTACTTTACTCTATTTCAATACTAGACAATGTGAGACTAACACAATAACATATTTCAAGCATCCCAACCATCTTCACCTTGATCGAAATAAACGAATATCTCGTTCCTTATGAAATCTACACAAGAATCTTCACCTTAGCGAATATATGAATCCAGCTTGTTCAATGTCTTATTCTCTTTAATTGCTCCCCTACATCATAGACCTTGTGAGTATCATTGACGATGTTACTAATAGCCTAGCTCTCCAAACTTGTAGTGCAACTTCTCGTACTGCCATCAAATGGAACACACCGCCTAGCCACCTATTGTTAGGAAGTCTTTCGATATATTGGAACATCTACGCAAAGTTCATCAACGATTGTCCTCTTCAATACTCAGTCAATCTGAATCTTGAAGCTTCCTTGGAAAGCCTCAACCGCTACCATCATTGTCTATTCCGACAATCCTAGTTCAAAAACTATGATACTTCAACATAAGGAGTATACCCACACCACACACCTTGCGTCAATGCTAACTAATGTTTGTGTCACATCCTTGCATCCAAGCCAATACTCATGTCACACCCCTGCATCTCTACCAATGCTCGTGTTACAACTTGCATCAAAGTCAATGCCCATGTTACACCCTACATCAAAGTCAGTTAGCGCCTCTGTGCTTTTATGGATCTGCTAACAATTAACATCATTCATTATGACGTCTCAGACACCCCATTAGGATATCCCACTTCTCATCACAAATAAGAACATTCTCTCAACATCTAGAGAGATATTGTCAGAATCTGTCTCTGGGTCAACACATGAGTTCAAATCTCCACCTTGATCCTAACCCAATACATGAACTTATGAGGTTCTGGATCAACACGTACATTGCCTACACTACAGTTCCGCCATGTTTCCTTCTTCTTCAACTCATCTACTATATCTTCGTCATTACCTTTGACGCACCTTGTCTAGATATCACGCCTTTACCCTCTTTAGCCATTGTCTGATGTTTGGGTTAAGAGTCATCTATCAATTAACTCTGATACCAATTGTTGGTGTAGTAGAAGCGATCGTTGCGCAGTGTTGGCCGCAAACAATCAAATAAATGCCTATAATAAATATAAGAGAAGAAACAAGAGAATTTGTTAACAGAGATTAACCAATTGTACCTACATCCCCGGGAGCACTGAGTGACTGACTACTAAGATATTAAGAGAGAATAATGATTATAAACTCTACCGCACCCATGAGCCTACATGCCTATGATGTATTTCTATTTGATGTTTATATATGATACACATTATAACAAAGGACTTGAGTCCAATATATAACATTGGTTTTTCTACTCTATTCCATACTAGACAATGGGAGACTAACAAATATCATAATAGTCATAATAGTCATCATTCAATAACTAGGTTTATTGGGAACAAATACAAACTAATTAAATTTATAGAATTGTATTCTATCCATGCAATTTATTTTTTAATGAATGATATACAAGGAAAATTTTAATATTTGATCCTAATACTTTATCTTTATATAATTTATTTATAGCCTTATAAGCAAAAGTTTCTATTTAAGTCAGTGCTCATTTCTATAATAAAAAAAATGACCAATTTTTTTGTAAAGGCTTATTATGTAAAAAAAAGTAATTAATAAAATTATCAAAGAATTAAAAGTTGTAACAAAAATGTATTCTACAAGTAACATTAATTTGAAGGATAGTATTCAGTCCAAAAAAAATTAATTTCTTACTAATAAAATACTTTTATACAGTTGTTTAAATAACAAAATAAATTGATTTTAAAATTAGTATATAACTAGATTACAAACATTACAAATTCTAAGTATACTATTTGAAAATATACTTTTGTATTTTAATACATACTACTTTCATTTTGCCTGACATAGGATCAATTGGTAGTGTTCATATAACATCAGATTGTATGCATAATTCGTCAAGAAAGCAATAGGTCAGTAAATGCTGCCTGTTTTACATATGATGGTTAGATGATATGTAGTTTCAAGCCGAAAATCCAGATTTCTAGTCCAAGCAAAGATGCTAGAATATGAGCAACCAAGTTGGGCTCCCCAACTATGAGACAAATAAAAGAGTGAATTTGAAGAAGTGTTGAACATCTTTTTACATAAAACACTTAATTATTAATCTTTTGAATTAAATATTTTTTAACCAATAATAATAATAATAAGTAGCACATAAAATAATATACGATCAAAATATTAGTTTAATGATATAAAACCCTACTAGATCTTTTAAATTACCAAAATGTTAATGGTTCAATTTTTGTGAACGATACTTATGGCGAGAAACAATTACATACTCTAAAAGATATTAATTATTTATACAAAAAAACATAAAATGGCACGTTTTTTTGGATAACAAATCTACTCCCAAAATGTTTTAATAAAAATGCTACAATATTTTTTAATATAATTATATTTAAGTGATGGGATACAGCTAATGAAAAAACCACTACTGCAAATGGCAGTGAACTTATGTAGAGTACCTGAGTCTTGACTAATAATTGTTTGAAAATGGCAACCCTATATCTCTACCACTACAATGCGACACGTTCCTACCCCAGCAATATACGAGGACCAAAGGAGAATACGTACAGGAATCAGGTTCCCTTAAATAATTCAGTACTACTCCTACAAGCTCACAAGATACAGTATATTATAGGAAATTAAAAAGAAAATATGAATATATTGATAATATATGAGTTTTATATACTGATAATGTATGAGTTTTATATACTGTTACTGCATCATCTACTATTAATATTTAATTAATGTTGACTTTTTTTAAAAAAAAGTAATACAAATAAATGATGAATGATGAAGTGTAGGTGTATAAATCTACTATAAATTTTATACTCAGTTAAAAGACACGGCCAATATAATTATTACTATCCGGATAAAAGTTAGATGTTTAAATATACAAAATTATGTGGGATTTTGCCTTAATCATATACTAAAACATATAAAAATATATTACATTGTAAGACTTTTAACTATTATAGACTTTTAACTAAACACCATGTCTTTCTTTAAATAGGTTACTAAACATAATTATATATATATATATATATATATATATATATAATATACTGCATAATATTATATTAATATAACATTGTTTTACATATAATAACAATAAACGGAAAAATAATGTATAAGTTATAACAATAATAAATATAAAAAAAAAAATATATATATATATCTTGAGTGTCCCATTAATCTAAGTGAAATTGTATCTAGCTCAACTGATTTAAATTTGGTTCATTTGATTTATAACTTAAGTTTATTAAATTAAATAATGATTCAAATTTTTAAATGAATATAAAGTTGATTTGACTGATTCTCCATCGTATCAAAAACGTTACTCATAATTGAGTTGTATTTTTAAAAAATTAAAAGTTAGAGTGAGAAAATATGGAGGAAAATAAGCAGACTGTTGTATCAGAGCGCGAGATTAACGAGCACGCGTCCAGTTATCAACACCCAGATTTGTTCGACACGTGGTAACTCCACCCACCTTCGACCATTGTTTCGACACGTGTTCACTCAGAGACAAGTTGTTGACAGCGACACACAAAACTAAAGCACAAACATTTTGCAGTGAAAAATCGTGTCACTCGCACCACGTGTCACCAAACACACCCTCCCATCATCTTCACTTCAAACAAAGATCTATTATCTCAAATTTTATCTCCAGTAATATAAACAAAATTAACAATAATTAATTTTTATTGGTGTTGGACATGATTTGGAGCATCGGATTTCGTGTGTTGTCAATGGCAATTTCGTCATCTGCTAAATATTATTCTTACTCTTAAAAAAATAAACAATTTTTCCACTCTTCTTCCCATTCTTTCAAAAACCTGTTCTATTTTTCTGCTGCGTTGGTATCCCCTTCTCCCTTCTGTCAAAGCAAAAGGGTACCAAATAAATTTCTATCCTTTTTTTCAGGGATTGCTTCCTTTCCCCCTGAAATTCATTAAACCGTATTTATTGTTTTTTCTTTTATCAATTTGGTTTATTATACTACTCAAGTCAAAATAAACGATATTTTTTTAAATCCGAGGTGGGGTGCTCTATTATTTGATGATGTGGTAGCATATTTTTCATCATTGGTTTTGATTTGAATCATCACAACAAAAAAGCTTGTTTTTCTCTACATGGGTTAGAACAGTATCTATCTTATGATGTTTTAAAATTTTAATGGATCATCATGATTCATAATCATAAGCAGCATCATCATAATCCCGTTTATGTGAAGATGGAGAAAGAGAAAGAGAAGTACCCTAGAGATCTGCTTCAAAGATTTAACATGTCAAGTAGTGGTGGTAGTGGGAGTGATAATCATCATCAGCATCAAAATCAATTTTTTAATCATAATCAGCAAGAACATGGTGAAGAGCATGGTGAAGAGGATAAGGAGGAGGGGATTGAATTGAACCTTGGTCTCTCATTAGGTGGAAAATTTGGTGTTGACAAGTATGGTGCTTATAAGAGCAACAAGCTCACTAGGTCCTCTTCTGTTGTGGGGACAATGCCCCTATTTCGTGAGGACGAGGCTGCAGCATCGCCATCATCGGTGATGGCGGCACCACGCGCCGCCATCATGAGGACATCCTCTCTGCCGGTAGAGACAGAAGATGAGTGGAGAAAGAGGAAGGAGCTCCAGACGCTGCGGCGGATGGAGGCTAAGAGAAGGAGGTCGGAGAAGAGAGGTTCAAAGTCAGAGAGAGAAAGCTCTGCCACCGCCGGCGGTGGTGGTTTGGAGGAAGTGGAGGGTGCAAGTGCAGCAGCAGGAATAATGGGGTTGAATAGGTTTGGTGGTGGTTCTTCAAAAGTGGGGCCACCATTTTGGGGAATGGGGGCAAAGCAAGTTGTTCTTGGTGATGTGTTGGGGAAAGGGAAAGTTGATGGTGCTGGTTTTCAAGGCTTGTTTGCACAACCATCTTCTCAGGGTTCAATTGGTTCCCAAGGTGGAAGCTCAATTTCTGTGTCTGAAATGGAGAGCAAACCTTTTCTAGGTAATTAAATTGATTCAATTATAATTATTGTAATATTAGTACTTTTTGTTTGTTAAATTATTTTACTTGTATAGTTTAGTCTTGATTGATGTTTGAGGTTATGCTTTGTTCGTTTTTTGGGGTATAACTAAGGGTATCCCATCAAACCTGATGGGTAACAAACTAATCCCTTATGTTTTAGTCCTTTTGAGGATCTAGTGGGGTCTTACACTACTACATCAACGCCTTGGTGAGCTTTGTTTTAATTTGTGTGGTTGTGTTTTGGAACTTTTGTTTGTGGTAAATGGTAATAGTGGTTTGTGGCACTCGGTTACTAACTGCATGATGATTGATGGAAAGTTGGAAATACATTGTGATGTTTATTTCTGCTGCCATTTGTTCCCACATTTCCACTGTTGAATTTGAAAAGAAAAATATTTGTGAATATGACTGAAGTAGAATTATGGATGGTCACTTGAAGTGGACTAAAGATTTAATCAGTAAGATTCGAGAGTGATCTATTTCATATGTTGAACTTGAGCTAACTAAATTTGCTTTACTTATCAGGCATTATTTTTTTGATGTTTTTCCTTTTCTGAACTTTGAATGATATGATTTATGAACTTAGGGCATTTTTTTATTGCTTGTTTTCCTTCAAGCTCTCACTTTGTTATGTGCATTAGTCCCTCTTTTTATTGAAATAATAATCTTAAAAGCACAAACATTGTAAGAAATTAGTCGTTGCATCTCAAACTTAGATTTTGAGGCTTTCTTTTTCTTCTTCTTTACGTGGTAGTCACTTTTTTGTCTTTTAGGAGTTTCACTTGTGTATGATTGCTGAATATAATAACTAGAAGTACTATATTATTAATTGTGAACCAAAAGGGGAAAATGTTTGATTTTGTTTATAAAGCTTATTTGACTTGAATTACCAGTACTGGTGTATTTCAGTATATCTTGGCATTCCTTTTACTTGACGAGTTACTATATACTAATGGTTTATAGGTGGCATGATCCAATCTATGGGTCTTGAAGGTAACTTAAAAAACTTCCTCCTTTTGATAGATAGGATTGATGAATGGTTATATTGAGAATAGTGGCCTCCTCGATATTTATACCTACTTTAGACACCAATCATTTTAGACCAAGAGCGTTGGAACACGAAGATTGTGAATTAGATTTCCTATTATGTCTGCTTTTCATTCACTCTTTCGAATTAATGGGAATATGGCGTTAAAAGATTTATGTTAGGCCTAGGTATACAATAGCTTTTCGTTGTTTGCATCTTAGCACCCATATTTCTGCTAATGAACTTAATTTTGGGTGGGAGAAAAAAGTGACTGAGTACTCCTATTTTAGCTTTATCTTGGCATGTGAGATTAGGATTGTACTATATGGTTTCTAGATGTCAAATGTCATTTAATGTTCATTTGTCGAAAGCTGAAACATACACGAGATGATGCTATAGAATGTATACTTCTGCAGTTCTGCTAAATGATTTGTTTACAAGAATTTCTATCTTTTCTTATGTTTAATTTTCTGAAGTAGATTAGAAACCAGAAACATTGTTTTCCTGCAGCGGAAGCCATTATCGTTGCACAATGTTGACCATAAGCAATCAAATAATTGACATATAATAAATGGAAGAGAAGAAGATAGATTTGTTAATGTGGTTCAGTCAATTGTGCCTATGTCCTCGGGAGCATTGATCGCTACTAATATATTATTTGAGACTAGAATTACAAGCTCTAACACACCCAATTAGGGTTTATATAATATATATATCCTAGTACCCCAAACAATACTATACTATGGACCCAAGAACCATATGGTCTTTTGTAACAAAGAACTTGAGCCTAATGTATAATCTCAGTTTCTCACTCATTCTAATCCTAGCCAATGTGGGAAGGCATATAATATTTCAAGCATCTCCACTTTTATTTCTTAACCTGGGCTAGACTACATGTTAACATAATGTATCATTTGGTTGGAGGTGTTAGAATCTTGAATTGGAGAATTAGGAATTCTTTAAGGATCTTGAATTTCATGATTCTCACATAATAAAATAAAAATACAAATATATATATATATGGATCTATGTTCTAGGGACCATAATCATTCCAGATATGTTAGCATATTTGCGGTTCCATTATCCCCTATGGGCTAACGTGGGTATTCACTCATTAAACTCATATTAGTTTTTAGAACTCATGAGTTATTAAGATTAGACCACTTATTTTATAACCTCTTAGATAAACAACAAATATAATTATGTTAAAAAGATGTTACAATAACAACCAAACCTTTATCCCATATAAATCATGTTCATCGATAATAGGAGGAACACATGGTACACATTATGCTTGAAATCATAATGATCACAAAGCTCCTTTTAGTTGATGTTCTTCATTTTGTTTCCTTTTCTTTTTTGGTTGTTCTGGGAGAATTTCTTGTCCTCCACACTTGCATTTCTCTTCTGTTAGGAATAAAGATACTGATAAAGGATTGACATGGTGTTTAGGACACGAAATACCATTAAAGATTAATGTGATGCGTTAGGCATAGGGAGAAATAACAACCTGTAACTTCTGGATAGTCAGCCTCATAGCTTTCAATATGTACTAGTTCTTATATACAATTTTTTGCAACCATCTTTTGATTCCTATGTCACTTTATTTTTTGCCTAGAACTTCTGAAAACATTAGTTGTCCAAGTAGAATTTCTGTCTTTCTTTTAGAGCTTGTGTTCCTTTGATGTTAATATGTGCACCCTTTTTTGGGTTAATCTTTATTATGTGTGTGGTTATATCTAATTACTCCGATGGAAAATAGAAATCAAAGGAAAAGAATCTCCAAAATTAAGAGAAGGAATATGTTCCTATTCTATTATAATTTATAAGTTTCTGTCAATACATTGCAGGAACAAGCAATTGCGGCAAAGCAAGCAGCCCTGCTAGTAATCAGTCGTTACAAGAACGAAGTGGTAAGGATGCCATTGGTTCGTCAAGGACAAAGACAAATGAGAATATAACTAGAGCATCTAGAGCTGCCGAGATGGAGAATCCATATAAGAGATCACCCCATGCTGCCCAAAATATGGGGAGGGAAATTGGGACAAACTCAATGGGAGACATGCCTTGTGTATTTACCAAAGGGGACGGTCCAAATGGAAAAAGAATTGAGGGAATCTTATACAAATATGGTAAAGGGGAGGAAGTGAGAATAATGTGTGTATGCCATGGAAACTTCCTCTCTCCGGCAGAGTTTGTTAAGCATGCTGGTGGTGGTGATGTAGCTAACCCACTTAGGCACATTGTTATCAACCCTTCTGCTGCTCCCTTTTTGTGATAATCTACCCTTTTGTTCAGGTTTGTAATATAGGTTATAATTGAAGAGATGAAATGTTAATTAGATAGCTTCTTTTAGCAAGGTTGTTCTCTAGTGACCATGAGGTCATGAGTTTGAATCCTGGAAACAATCTTTCTGCTCGTTGGGTTAAGGTTATGTACATTTACTATTGTCCAATCTCACAAAGTGAGAGCCTCATGTGTTGAATTGTCGTTTTTTAGTCTTTTTGACTCATTTTTTCCCGAGCTCTTAAATGAAACATTATTATCTATTGACAGATGCTTGCTTTCTGGATGGAGAATATTAGATTTTCATGAAATTGACTTCTTCATTTATTGATCGATCATGATGTTTCTGATTACTTGTTTTCCTTCATGTGGCTATGAGCATAGAGGATTTTAAAGATATTATTGATTAGTATAATATGTAAATGAAATATTTAATAATATGAAACATGAATAGGGCAGGACATTTTTAGTTGTAATACAACTTGCTAGTAAACTTTTACTAAATCCTTGAACTTTGGGGAAGCATTATAGTCCAACATGTCTTAAACTATCTTCAACTTGGATCCATTACTTTCTTAAAGTTATGCTTACCTCACATGTCCATGTGGTACAATTGGACTAGAGGTATATTAAGCATAAATTACCTGTCACAAACTATTATTCTTTTAATTATTTTGATTTAAATAGTTTTCTTTTGAGCAATGACTTGTAATAACACACTTCCTATGATAGCCCCTTCATTGAATACCTATATTAGGAAGACTTTGCCATGCAATTTGCAGCATTTGGAAATTCTTTGCCTTTGATAGATGTTGTCTTCACTACACTTATCATTTCAAGCAACTCAGTGTGCTGTTTTTAGGATAAGAATATTCATATCAATCCTAATTTTACCATTTTAGCAATCAAAATATCTTTTAGTGATTTGCTCATTCCCTCCACCACTATCTTGCAAGATACCCGTGCATCAGCGATGCATGAGACAATACTTCTTTACTGAAAGATTAATAAACATATTACATGTATATTTATATGGTTAAGAAACATATGTTACTTGTGCATTCGTATTGTTAAGAATACACATGTGACCCGTGTATTCGCATGACTAAAAACACACATGTTACTCGTACATTCGCATTACTAAGAAAACACATGTTACTCATGCATTCGCATAGTTAAAACACACATGTTACTTATACATTCACATTATTAAGAATACACGTCTTACCTATGTATTTGTATTTGCATATTCAATCACATAAGAAAATAATGACAATTTTTAATTTGAATTTTCTAATGGAAATAACAAAGTGAAAGTCTGAAACGTGATATCAGATACCATATTATTTTTATTAAAATAAATATTTTAAAATTTATAGAAAATGAAATGATTTTTTCATTTTTAAATACGATTTTTAATGAAAAAATGGAAATCAAATCATTATACTAAATGACTTTTTTTATTAAAAATATATTTAAAGTTATAAAAAACTTCAATTTGGAATTTGATTTTTCAATTATAATAGAGAAAAATTAAAATTGAAAGAATCTGAAATATTAAAATTCAATTAGAAAAATGTTACAAAACTTTGATGAGGTGTAACAATGCAATTATTCTTAGATTAATAGTAAACGTTAAATAATATACATATCTTAGTGTAAAGAAACAGTTTGGATGTGAAAAATGATTTCAATCTCATCTAATGCTCATGTCTATTACATTTTAACATAACAAAACATAGGTACGGTAAACACTCAATTTTGGTGGAGTAGTAACATAGACTGATCGCTAATTATTATTAAATTATTAATATATAAAATATATAAAAAGTAAGGATAGTGTGGGAAGGTACATAGTAATAACATGTGACATGAATGAGTTTTGTTTTTATTTTGTAATAACTTAGAACATTTTAAGATGAGAAAATGTGAGGAGAATGTGACATGTGGCATGAAGGAAAAACATGTGGCATATTTGCATGGGACGATATTTTTTGCCGCATGATTAAGAACACATATTACATGTGCATTTATGATTAAGAATATGTATGTTGCTCGTGCATTCGCATGGTTAAAACCATATATGTTACCAGTGCATTCATATTGTTAAAAATTATTAATTATATATAAAATCATACGGTCAGACCATACGGTTTAACTGTTTAAATCGGATAAACTTAATATGGGTCATCTACTGGTTTAACATCTTGCTCGACTTTCTCAACATTGTTTTTTACACATACATAACATGATATAGTTAGTAGTATCCTATTAATCAAAAAAATCATCAATAAATTTATAATTTCATTATTATTTGATTCTAAAATAAGATTAGTA
>NW_017726259.1:0-4769 GCF_001865875.1 Lupinus angustifolius | reverse complement strand
TTGAGAGATTGACACATGTCATTGAGAGATTGACACATGTCATTGAGAGATTGACACATGTCATTGAGAGATTGACACATGTCATTGAGAGATTGACACATGTCATTGAGAGATTGACACATGTCATTGAGAGATTGACACATGTCATTGAGAGATTGACACATGTCATGAGAGACCTTTAGTTTTGATGAGAGGTTGACACATGTCATGAGGGCTTGAAAGATTGACACATGTCATGAGGAAGTTTTTTTTATTATATAGGTAATAGAAGATAAAATAATGTATAAATATTTTTACATTTTCAATATATTATCTACTATGTATTAGTTAATAATTATTGATTAAAAGTAATTCATATTAATTAGGAGTGATATACGGATAATATAAAAAAACTATGCTTTATTAATACATACATTAAACTCTGATACTAGAAAACTATTTCTGACTATGTTGTACCAGAGTCTAAGACCAAACTTTTACTATTCCCTATCATTTTTATATGACCATTTTGGAGTTTTTGTTTTGATTTTATTTATATGATTATTTTCAAAGTTCAATGTAGTGAGTGTAAATGAATTTATTATCAAAATATTCTTATTTGCTTAAACAATTTCAATGAGAATAGAAAATTAATGCTGTTTCATTAACGAATGATTGTTTTAATAAATGTGATACAATTGTTGATAAATTTAGTCATATTTTCATTTTTCTTAATCACTTCAAACCATGAAAAAAAGATCTTATAAAAATACTAACTTTTAGATTGTTATTTTGTACCCATTTGCTTGATATCGAAGTTGACTAAATGTCATGTTTCTCCTTCAATTGAAGTGCACGAAAATTCATTTCTCTTATCTTCATTAGATATTGTCATGATATATTCATGTATAGTAAATAATTTCTCAATCAAGGATATGAGAATTCAAAAGCTGGAGTAAGGATGGCACTAGTAATATCCATAACGTAATGGATTTGTATATGCATATTGGGACCCGTGGATAATTGGAACATGAAATTTTGAAATTTGTTGTTGAACACGTCTGTATTTGAGTAATGAGGTACCTAGTGCGTACACATATTTGCAATTCCTATATATATATATATATATATATATTAATTGTGATGTTATGCCGTTAAGCAATAATGTTATATTTGTTAATCTATAATTGTGATGTAGTATTAGGTTGATGGAGAGATCTTGAATAATTGATATGATTTATTGTCATATTTTAAATTATGATTTTAGTAAAAATATATATATTTAAATGAACATTTATATTTGAGAGATATCTAAAGTATGTGCATAAATGTATAAGTTATTTGCAATTTTTAAACAGTTTTTAAAATTTTTCGATATCTATAAATCCACTGAGTATCCAAGGATCTGTAGGTAAATAGATAACAAATTCAATGGATACCTAGAAGAATCCGGAGTGGGTCAAAATCCTAAAATGAGAACTAGGTGAATATAGATAATGCATTACTTAGATTTATTAAGACTCATTATCATTCATAAGTTGAGGGGTATTTTCTCCCCACAATACTTCTATGTTCTTTTACTCAAGGTTTGTAAGATTCTATAGATGACAATGATAGTATATATCACTACTTATTTGTGCTTTTCTAAAGTGGACAAATGTCAATCAAATTTTTAATTGTGGCTTGAATTTGCTTTCCCTAAGGTGGTCTTCATTGTGTTTTTTTATTTGTATAACAAATATGTAAGATAGAGGCAGTTTTTTCACAAACACTCATTCACACGGGTGGTAATGTATTTTGCATGAATTTAATTAAAGAATCACAACATAATTTGTTAAGAAAAATACTATAGAGGGTTAGCTCATAAAAAATGATTTCGATGTATTTCATTGTTGATGTAAAGTTATTAAGAAATGAGATAGTGTTGAACCTATTATATTAAATAAATAAATAACTATTATGAAGAAAAGTTTGGAACACAGTAAAAAATAAGTTGTAAAATATATGTTAGAGATTTTGAAAAACATATTTATAAATTACATTTGTTGTTGTCTTTAGTGGTTGTCCTTATCATGTATCAATATCTTATATCCTTTTTGCTTTGAACTCTTGAAATAATTGCTTACAATTGACCATGATTGAACATTGGTCTATGTAAATATAACTCCACACATTCAATTGAGTGACCTTGAGATTTATTGATTGTCATAACATAAGACCATAGAGATTGAGACATAGACAGTGACATGAGGAATATATATGATATTTCCATGGTTTTTTCTTATTGACTTGTCTACACTAAAATTGAAAGATGTAAACATGGAAGTTTAAAAAATCATCAAGTTGTCAGGTATATTTAAATATTTAGGTTGATAATAAAGTTACATGAGAAGTATAACCCTATTTTATCTAATTGAAACAATTGTATAGATATATCTATTTTCTACATTGCTTACACTTTTTAAAATTTTTATTTCTAAAATAATAATAAAAAATACACTCATAATAACTTTCATATATAAAACATTGATATAGGTTACATCCCAAAAATATCTATTAAAAATCTTACCGAAATCCTACCTCTCCTAATACATTGAGAGTTACCTCTCAATTTTATCGATAATACCTCATTGATTAATCACTTGAATCTGACATAGATATTAAACTAAACATCAATATAAATAAATAAAAAACAAAATAACATCAACCTATTTAACATAAATAAAAAGGTATAATTTTTCAGAAATAAGATGATATTTTAGGTACCACAAAATAATAATTTTCGAGGTAGACACAATGATACAACTTATAATGAATAATGCTAGATTAGACACTATAATACTTTCTGTGTAATAATAATGCTAGATTAGATGAAGTAGCCAAATAAATTGTGCAATAATTCAAAGATGGAACAAACTTGCATATGGTTGTATAATACTTGTAATTTAAAATAAATAGACTGTAAAATACATTAAAATCAATTCAGACCCTAAGCTTTTTAAGATTGAGCTAAGTATTATTGTATCTCTTATTATTATAGAATACAATCCAACAAGTTATTTGTTATAATTTCAAACTCATTGCAATAATTAAATTATGCACTTTACATCCACTTATGTTTATTCTTTCACTAAAAGAATAAATTTTAAAGTTAAACAATATCAATAAACACAATCATAAACTCATGTTTTCATGAAAATGAGATGACATAATTTAAAAAAAATCACATCTGATACAAAATAATACACTCATGTACATATACAAAGAGAGAGAACATTATATAAAAATAAGAAAAATATTAAAAAAGAGAGAGAAATGAAAAGTCATCGCCCATGTAACATATATTTTCTTTTAATAATATTTTTATCTAATAAAGGTGTACATCAAAATATTGATACAATGATATCCACTATTTATTTCAGGGGTTATATTATAAGTGATCTAATTACTAGCATCTCATAGATTTCTAAAAGCTGATAATGGATACAGGCTTAATGGGTGGATACCCATCAAGTTAACCTATAGGGGATAATGGGAACCCTATAAGAAAGCATAAGGAAGGTTATGGTCTCCAACACACCAAATCACAAATAGTTTTCACATCTCCCATCAGAGAGAAAACGAAGGTCCCAAAAAGAATTAAATATTTGGTTGAGGAAGACCGTCATACCAAAACTCTCTCTCAAAAGGTATATCAAAGGAGTAGACTAGAGGACATGGACTCAAGGATTCATGAATGACTTTATATGCTTTATATTATGTGTGAGAATTTTGAGATTCAAGATCCTAGGATTGGTATTTCATCAATCATTAGAAAATATCTAACAAGTGGTATCAGAGCTTTAAGTTCTGAATTTTATGGTTCTCCATTAGAGATGTTTTCCCCCAATTTTTTATGAACCCAAATTTTTTAAACTTAGGGATTTTTATGCTTCCGCTATTGGTTATTATAGCACCGTGAATTTTCTGTGTATGTTTTATTAGTTATTTATTTTAACAATGAATAATTTTAAAATTTAATCGGTATTGAATTAGACTAAACCGTAGTTGAGTATTAGTCTTGTTTTGTGATTTCCTATTTTTGGTAAATTTTCGTAATTTTCTGTGACGGAAAGTTTTTGAGCTGTTGTCGGACCCAAATTCGGCCTAATAACGTGTTTTGAGTTCCGTAACTCGAAATCGAATTCCGAATGCACCATTACCTTTGAAATACTATTTCGAGTCAAGATAAACATCAAGTTTGTTCAGAATGCATTTCTAAATATTTTTCAATCCGAATTCCGTGTTTCGAAGTTCTAACCGTAAACCAATATCGGGAGATTTTTATTATCCGACCGGGTATTAGCCGACATTAATTGGGAATGGTTTAAACGAGAATGTGTCATCGAAAATGTCATATCACTTTCATGTAAGAAGCTTGCTTGTTAAACAAGCAAAAATACATATTCTCTTACACAAAATTCCATAAATAACTCAACAAATCCTCTCACTCCACTACCATTAGACACTTCATCTATGCTAGTGTAAATCTACTTACTTTGCATTAAATTTTCTGATTTGATGAGGGTGAGACTCTCCTATAAATATATCACCCCATTCTCTCATTTTTACACTAATTTTCTTATACAAACTAAGGTAGTCTTTTATTTTCTCTTCCTCATCTTCTTCTCATACTTCATAAAAAGTTATGAGCTTTTATTATGTTGTTCATAAAGTAGAGTTTATATTTGTTTTTTAAGTATTTTATGAATGCATAACTAAAGGGGATGATAATAAAATCATATGAACCT
>NW_017726258.1:0-754 GCF_001865875.1 Lupinus angustifolius | reverse complement strand
TTTGGGATAAAAGATGATTTATTAAAGTCTTGACTTCATAAACTTAAAGTGTTATCAAGTTTTGGATGTTAAAGTAGTAGAAAGTCTTACCTTAGGATTTATTTTCATGACTATGAAATTAACACTTACTAACCCTTGAGGTTTTTCCTAAAAAATTAGGAGGTGATAAGATGTTCGTAAAAAAATGTTATATTTATTTTAGTTGACTTACTTTAAAGTGGTAAGAATAACTAAAAGATATTTAGTGTAAATTATTAAATTAAGAGTCATTCTTTTTCATTACTACGAAAATAACACTTACTAACACTTGAGGTTTTTTCCTAAAAAATTAGGAGGTGTTAAGATGTTCATGAAAATTTGTTTTAGTAGTATACTTGAAATAATGAGATTTACCTAAAAGTCTTAACTTTATAAACTTAAAGTGTTATGAAGTCTTAGATGGTAAAATGATTTAAAAATGTTGAATCTTAGTTAAGTGAACTTACTTTAAAATGGTAAGATTTACTTAAAAAGTATTGATTTTGTTTAAATTGACTTACTTTAAAAATGATAAGTCTAGCTTAATGATCTTATTATAAAAGGTTAGTTTTAGTAAAAATGTTTTATTTACAAAAAATAAGATTTATGAACTATCGAAAAAATGTAATGAAGTGGGAATACATGTCTAGAAATGCCCTGTCTAAGGAAAGACTTGGTATTTAAGGGTGTCTTTACGACCCACCTCTCTTTCCTAGGAACTAGCCTGATGTATATT